>NC_072738.1:154089587-154147087 GCF_026930045.1 Uloborus diversus | reverse complement strand
CCGAAAAAAAAAACTGTCTTCATTCAAATCTCATGCTAGTTGAATATTGATCATATGAAACCACGCATATAACTGAACTAAAAAGAATCACGGCTTTTATTTACCTACTAGCCGCGTCGCCCGGCTTTGTACGGTCTGCCTCGAGAATAACAGTTGGCAGATTACTGAAAAATAACCAAAAAACAAAACATTTTAAATCCCCCGATTACAGGAAAAGCCTCAAAACAAAAGCCAGAATTTTATTTGTTCATATTCGAGAAAAAAAATGCAACAGATCTTTCTTCTCAATGATTTTCTTCACGCTACAAATTTTAATAAAAGCTACGAGAAGTTGAGATAAAGCACTGAAAAATAATTTGAATGAAGGAAAGCCTTCGAAATATAGGGATTTTGTGTCGAAATCTAAGTATCATAATTAGTAGTTTTTCATTGATATCTCCGCTAATTATCAACGGAGGATTGTGTTAAATAACCAAACATAAAGACGGGAAAATTACGAATCTATCGATACCTGGTTCGATGGTCAGTTCACTGGCTTTCGAGAGAACTCGGACATAGGTACAATTAAGACCCTTATAATATATACATTGTTTATATAGCGACTCTAGATACATCTCATAGAAGAAAAAAAAACGAAACACTCGTTCACTTTCGAAGACTATTACACTATAGAGACACGTGTAAGACGTTATTTTTTCGGGAATAATTTATTCTACATAATTATGTTAATAAATTTTGGCTAAGGGGTCATCTTCATATTAAAACGAGCATCAACTTCTAAATTTTCAACGAGAACCTCCCCTTTCTATCCCATATTTGTGATCATCAGCATCATTTTTTAACTTTGTATACGAAATTTTGTTTCATTTGATTCAGCCATTGCTTCAGAATTAAGTTTTGAAAAATCCCTCTCGTAATGTTAAAATGAATTTAAAAAAATTTTCTCGTAATGTCAAAATATGAATCAACCCAATAGTAAAAACATCATTTACAATAGCTAAAATGTAAATATAGATTTTTTTCTGAATCATGATAATAATCTTTGAAAAAAATACAATCTGAAACCATATTATATTTAATTAGAAAAACAATCTAGAAGAGCTTTTATGAGGGAATCCAAAATTTGAGCTCAAAATATTCAGTAGTTTTAGCGCTATGCTTAGAAGTTCATTCCTCCCCCCTCCCGTTTAGGGGACCATATACCTTTTCAAAACTAAAATTATGAAAATTGGTTTCTGCGAAAAAAGCAGGGCTGCGGAGTGGGAAGGAAAATGGCCGACTCCGACCCCGACTCCGACTCCTGGATTTTGAAACGCCCGACTCCGACTCCAACTCCGACTCCGACTCCGGATGTTTTTGATTTTTTAAATTGTATTTTTTCAACTCCTTCTCTCCCTTCAGGGGAAGGGGGAAAACCTCTAAACAGAGATTGAAATATTGATTCCTTTTCATGAAAATTTCGCATTTTGTTTTTTATTGTAAACCCAAGACGCATACAACGTTAGAAATTCAATTTAAAAATCAAATTTTCCAACAGTTACGAGTTAAGAAGTGAGATGACTTAAAAATCCCTTTTAAAAAAATTGAAAAGGATTATCTGCAATTTGTCCCCTTTTAATGTTTAACAAATAGATATTGATCAAATCGTGTGCTTTCAATTTTTGAAAGCTGTAACTTGAGAGAAAAAAAGCTTTTTTTTTTCTAAATCCAAGTTCTTGAGAGGGGGTGGTTTTCCCTGGGTGACACCCATCAGGTAGATGACACCCAAAGTTAATTTCAGAGTTATAAATACTTTAATTCTGAAAATTTTCGCGAATATATTTTAAATTATATTTCATCAATCAAATTTCAACGAAAATAGGGCACATATACATCAGGAGCTAATTTTACACAAAATGCGGCCGCTATACAAATTTTTACGAATAGCTTTTACTATACCTATATTTCTTCTTCGCTAAATTTTTAATTTAAATTTTATTGTCTGCTTTAGAATTAGCCTTAATATTAAGATTTTAAGATTATCTGCAATTATTGAGTGTTGCAATCAAGAAATCAATTACACTTATTTTGTTCCATACTTTTTAGTGAGAACCAAGCTTATAGAAATAGTCTTAATAAAGAAAAAAACATTAGATTATTTTTCATTGGATCTTTTGGATTCGTGCTTTCGCGCCAGAACGTTTTTGAATTTCACCCTTAAACGTTTCAACCTTAGCTACGGGCCTCGATTTATTAATGTGTTACGTTTCTTTCGCTATTTTATAACTGAGATCGAACAAAACACTATATTTCTATTTTTATTTGAAAGTGATTACTTGAAAATGTTAGGCAACAAAACCGTTTGCTGACAGTCGCTATTAGTTAAGTTAAAAAGCAAGCAAACTAGAGGACGGCTACAGTAAGTTCGGTAAGCATTCAGGCTAGCTGATTGCCATAATGGCAGTTATTTTCTCATTAGTATCTTTTTATACATGTAATTGAACCAATTTCTAGTCAGTTTTTTAAAAATGCAAGGAGAGTCAGTGAAAAGGAAAGAAAAAAAGAAACCCGGAGTCGGAGTCGGCAAGTTTTCTAACAACTCCGACTCCGACTCCTTCACCCCAAAATCAGTCCGATTCCGACTCTTCGACTCCGACTCCGACTCCGACTCCACAGCCCTGGAAAAAAGAGAACAAAATTTTTCAACAAGATAAGCAAACCAATTTTAACGTGATTTTTTCGCATTAGAGTTACGTCAATGAATTTTTTAAATGTAGATATTTATTCGCTGTCTATCCTGGAGAATAACATATAATTGCAATCGTCAGTTTTATGTGGATATCGTTTAAAGGTCAATATGTAAATAATTCAAAACACTATTTCATTGTCTGATAAATGACAAGTCTTAGAACATTTTAAATTAAAAGCTACACTTAAAATACTTCTGTTTATTTTCTGCGTTTAGCCATTGCACTATATTCCTTTTGTCGAACAATTACTCTGAAAAAAATTAACATACACAACTTTTCTACAGTTACATAAAATAAAACCTCATCGTCTTACTAGTCATGTTGCAATAGAAAGACAGTTGTTGCAAGGGTAGACAGGCTCGTCACGGTGATAATTTGCTAAAAGAAAAAAAAATATTGCGCTGTCTCAATCGAGCAAAAGCGCTCGAAAAATTTGCCGACAGTGTAAAATGTCTTCTTCAACAGTATCCAGATGGGTCAAAACTCAAAAGGTAATAATTGCTCTTAAATCAGTTTGCTGATTTTTACTTTTTTTTTTTCCTTTTCCTTTTCTTTTTTTTTTTTTTTTTTTTTTGTAGAATGTTTGAATAATTTTCAATGTGTTGAGATCTACGAGAGGAGATGTAAGTTCCCAGAGTAGCAGTTAGTGACTCGCATGCTTTGAACCCGAATTTTGCACGCAAAGTATTATAGTTGCTTTGGCTAACTGTGACATTTTTTTTTTGACTTCGTTAAAAATTAAACAAAACATTAATTTGAATGTAAGCTTAAGTAGAGTTTTCGTCAATTTTTAATTATTAACTAAAGACTAGTTTTCAATTTACTTCCTCTGTCATAATCCCTGCACTTCACATTAAAATCATTTTCGTAAGCCAGATAAAATTTCAAAATATTTTCTTCTTTTCAAAATAACATGGAAAACTAGCGGATGCGTTGTGCATCACATGACTTCCTTTTACACCAAGTTAATGTTATTTCCCCATTATTGGCAATTTTAATTTGATTCAATAGTTGACTCTCTAAATATCGCCAATAGTGGCCAAAATGAAACCAAATTAAAAATATAAAAAAAACCGTCAAATTTGTCGCCAACTTGGCGACAGAACTTGGCGACCAGAAGCTTGGAGATATATTGCCAAGTGTTTGCCAAATTATAACGCCACTCGAGTTTGCATTGAAATTAACAATGATTTCCCCCAAAAAAGGTGTAAAAGACCCCCTATGGTACATCCGAATGCAACCAAAAAAGAAGGTTTACAACTAGACACTACTAGGAATCTACGTACTAAATTTCAACTTTCTAGGACATACCGTTCTTGAGTTATGCGACATACATACGTACATACACACATCCGCACATACGGACGTCACGAGAAAACTCGTTGTAATTAACTCGGGGATTGTCAAAATGGATATTTCAGGTGTCTATACGTTCTTAGGCACTTATCCACGTGTGGTCGAGTTGAAAAAAAAAACTCAACATTGTTTCGGGGATGAGCAAAATGGAAGTAAAGGCCGATTTTTGAGTGAAAATTTTTTCGCGAATACAATACTTCCTCTTTTGTAAAAGGAAGTAAAAAGGGAAAAAGAAAGAAAGTTATAATCAATAATTGTTGTTATCAATTACTTGATGCTTATTTTATAAGTTACATGTTCTCCAGTAAAATTTCATGACATTGTAGCTAGTCTTGCTTTTCGATTTTTTTACTTAAAACAGAACAACGGGCCACATTCATAAGCTTCGCTGCGCAAATTTCAGTATCGATTGTCTCATCCTGTTGCGTCCTATTACTGCACATAACTGACTAAGAATTTACAGAGCAGCAAGCAGATGTCGTGTCATTGAATCTGAGAGCGCCAACAAACTGGTGGATAAAGTAGATTTATTTCACCAGAGAGAATCCGTAAACAAACAGCAGATATTTTTTTTACCAGACTGTTCGCACTCTCAGCTTCAATGTGATGACTTCTGCCTTCAACACGATTAGTTCAGATTTCAGATTGCGGACTCCTCAGTAAGGATGAAATTGCAGTCTCTGGATAGACTAATCGGGCTGTCGGAACGTTGCATGTAAATCTACCTTAAGGTGCGACAATCTGTTGCTTGATGACTAGAGGTGCGACATCGATGTTAGAAATTAAAACATCGATGGTATTGATACATCGGCCAAAAAATATCGATGTTTTAAAATATCGATCTTTTTATCAATGAATAACATACATTTTTGAATATACTACACTAATTTAAGCAATACAAAAGAATACGTATCCGACAAATATATTGAAAATACTGAACCTCAAATCATGAATTTAATAAGAATAATTTCGCAACATCTTGGTATTATAGTAGGGCAAAAATTGATAATAAGACAAGCACCAAATAATAAAACTAGTTACAGTAATAAGGAAATATTTTCAAACTGAATGAAACTAAAAGTAAATTTACATCAAAAAAGAATCTAAGAAAAATGTATCATAGCACTTACCGTCAGTTAAATGATGAGAAAAAGTTGCGCTAATTATTTTAAAAATACAAAATTATTTCTAACAATTATTTTTAAGAGCAAGAAATATGTGTTGTACTGTTAGCTAATAATTAAACACAAATTGTAAGTAATAGAGGGACGACTTTTTGGGGGAAGTCGATAAGTAACCCCGAATATTGGTGTTGACAGTTACGAGAAAAAGAAGTTTGTTTACTTTGTCCCCCAGAAGCACATTTCTCTTTTCGCAGACTATCCCATCAGTCAGAGAAACATCTCTTTCCGATGGAACAGAAATTGCCATCACTATCAAATACTTTAAAGCAACTTTTACCAGCTCTCTCTTACCAGTTATAATTTTCGCCCTTCTAACGTATAGAATATCCCTTTAGTTTAAGAACTGGGGCCTTGAAATAGATTGCAAGTTCTGGCACCAGACTATTAGTGTCAGGTTCTTCCAATAGCTTTGACCTTTTCCTCACGCTCTAGTTAATCTTTTACTATCTTGTAGTGATCTTCTCAAAAATCATCCTCTACACAGAAAAACTGATCTTATAAAATGGGTGCAAAAAAACTGACTTTTTTTCTTGGCAACTCCATAAGTAAACTTAATTACCTAGCGAGAAAATTGGAGCAAATTTTATGATAATTTTCAATTAAAATGCAAAAACATCAACATCGAAAAAACATCGGTAGTCTAAAAACATCGAAAGAAAAACATCGATATTAAAAACATCGATGTTTTAACAAAAACATCGATGTTTCCAAAACATCGGCATAAATGTCGCACCCCTATTGATTACTATAGAAAATGCCCGATTGCAAGTATGTGGGGGTCAGAACAAAACTAAATAATGTTAAGCTTTGTTTGCAAGTGCAAATTGACAAAATTCAAAAAATAATAAGAAGTCTGAGTTCGGTTCACCTTGGTTTAAGCTAAAATAACTCTTTTATCTTTTAGAGTTACGGGTTGGATCTATCTTGAATATCGTTGCTGGAAACAGCATTGGGAAATTACTTACCTAAATTGCTTTTAAGAGCCATTACATGTTTAACTAAAACCGCCGATCGTGTTATGCTTTTTCAATAATACCACGAATTCTGATCTTTCGCCTCAAATTTGGATTTCAAACAAATTCTCGTTTTCTGATTACAAACTAGTATGTTGTGGCCATCACGAAACTTTCTTCTATATCATTCTTATGAACTTTGATCCCTCCCCATGATTGACTTATTGTTGCATTCATAAAGCTATTTTTATTCGCAACAAAAACAAAATGGCTTCACGGGATGCTCGGCAGAAGTGATAATTTTCGTAGGATTAAATTATTATCATTATTTAATCCTATGAAAGTAATAATTGGCTTATGGTAGCTATAATAAGCAACGAAATTTTTGCATTGTATGTTATCTAAAAATCTTGCAAAGACTGCATCAAGTACAGTTCCGTGACTTGTAATGGCTTCTTCTGGCTTATTAATCACTAGTGGTACCCGCACGGCTTTGCCCGTAATAGAAAAATTAAAAGGTCTTTTGGTTCGCCTGTATATTTACAAATAATGTATGGTAAATTTTCTCGCCAATTGGCTTGTACAGTCATAGAAAAAAAAAACGAAACACTCGATCGTATTCAAAGACTATTGATACTAGAGACACGCGTAAGGTGTCATTGTTTCAGGAATAAAAAGTTCTACATAATTATGGTAAAAAAATTGTTGTTAAGGGGTCGTCTTCATATTAAAACGAGCATCGACTTCAAATTTTTCAATGAGAACCCCCTTTTTTTATCACATATTTGTAATCAGCATCTTTTTTTAACTTTGTATACAAAGTTTTGTTTAATTCGATCCAGCCGTTACTTAAGAATCGAGTTTTGAAAAATTCCTCTCGTAATGTTAAAACGTATTTTGATATTTTTACTCATAACACAAAAACTAGATTAGGCACGGCAAAGATTGTTTTTTTGTATCAAAATATGAATCGACCCAATAATAAAAACATCATTTATAACGCCCAAAATGTAATTTTAGTTTTTTTATGAATTATTTTAATATTTTTTGAAAAAAATATGATCTGAAACCATATTAAATTTTAACAGAAAAACAATCTAGAAGACTTTTTATGAGGGAATCCAAAATTTGAACTCAAAATATTCAGTAGTTTTTGCGCTATGCTTAAAAATTCCTTTTTTCCTACTTTAGGGGACCGTATACTTTTTTAAAACAGAAATTATGAAAGTTGGTTTCTTCGTCGAAAAAGAAAAAAATTGTTTAACAAACTAAGCAAACCAATTATAACGTGGTTTTTCTACATTAGAGTTACGCCTATGAATTTTTTAAATGCATAAATTTATTCGCTGTCTCTGCAGAAGAACAACACAATATTGCAACCGTCAGTTTTTTGCAGATATCGTTCAGACGTCAATATGTAAATAATGCGAAACACTACTTCATTGTCTAATAAAAGAATATTTTATAGAACTTTTTAAATCAAAAGCTATACTTTAAATACTTCTGTTTTTATTTTTTTTATTTTATTTTTATTTTTTTTTTATTTTTTTTTATTTATTTATTTTTTTTTTTTTATTTTTTCTGCGTTTAGCCATTGCCTTTTGTAAAACAATAACTCAAATAATATATATATATATATATATATATATATATATATATATATATATATATATATATATATATATATATATATATATATTAATTTGAATTTTTGGCATCTTGAATTCAAATAATGTTTTTCGCAATCACGAGCCGTGTATGTGTATGTATGCGCGTGTGTGTTTGTGTAAGCGCATGTGTGTGCGTGTTGTGTATGCAGTGCTGTGTGTGTACGCGCGTGTGCGTGTAGGCGTTCGTGTATGTGTGTGTACGCGCGGGTGCGTGTAGATGTTCGTGTATGTGTGTGTACACGCGTGTGCGTGTAGGCGTTCGTATGTGTGTGTACGCGCGTAATTGTAGGCTTTCGTGTGTGTGTGTGTTTGTGTAAGCGCATGCGTGTGGGTGCGCGTGTGTGTATGTATGCATGTGCGTGCGTGTAGGCGTTCGTGTGTGTGTGTGTGTGTGTGTACGCGCGTGTGCGTGTAGGCGTTCGTATGTGTGAGTACGCGCGTGTGTGTAGGCGTTCGTGTGTGTGTGTATGTAGGCATGAGTGTTTGTGTCTGTGCAGGCCTGAGTGTGTGTATGTGTGTGTGCAGGAGTGCGTGTATGTGTGTGTGTAGGAGTGCGTGTATGTGTGTGTAGGAGTGCGTGTATGTGTGTGTGTAGGAGTGCGTGTATGTGTGTGTGTGTAGGATATTGACGCGACCTGGAGACGGTTTTCGCCAGAGGAGCAGCATCGTGAGGCGGCCGGCCGACGAAGGTGCTGCGGAGGGTGCCGGTGGGAAAATAAAATGATATCACATTAAAACAGTCAAATGAAAGCAATAAGCAATCGTGATTGCTTAAAAAAATTAACATGCACAACTTTTTCACAGAAACATACAACAAAACCCCAGTGTCTTGCCAGTCATGTTGCAATAGAGTGTAGAATTAGTGGCTCTTCCCGGTGATAATTTGCTAAAAGGAAAAATTATTGCCTTGTCTAATTCGGGAAAAAGTACTCGAAAAATAGCCGACAGTGTGAAATTTCTCCTTTAACAGTATCCAAATGGGTCAAAAAGTAATAATTGCTCTTAGATAAGTTTACTGGTTTTTAGGAATTAATTTTTTTTGTATAGAGTTTGAATAATTTTTAATGTGTTAGGATCTAGGAGAGGAAATCTCAATCGCATTAGTGGGTCGCGTGCTTTGAGCTGTATTCAGCACAAAAGTAGTAGTTGTGGCTAATTGTGAACTTTTTTTTTTTTTTTTTTTGACTTCGTCAAAGATTTAACAAAACATTAATTTGCGTGTTAGATTAAGTTGAGTTTTTGTCTATTCTTAATTATAATTTAAATACTATTTTTCTGTTTACTTTCTCGGTCATTGGCGTGCATTTCACATAAAAATAATTCTCGCAAGACAATGATAAAATTTCAAAATATTTTCTTCTCTTTTGAACAACATGGAAAAATATCGTCAAAGAAAGAAAGTGAAAAAAAATATTGTTATCAACTAATGGGTGCCTATTTTACTAAATGCATCTTTTTCAGAATCCAATATCTGGATATTCGGCTCCAATTTTGTGACACTGGAACAAATTCTACTTCCTGTTCTTATTCCTTGAACACACAACGGGCCACATGGACCAACGTCGCGGGCTGAATGCGGCCCGCGTCTTCACTGCGGATTGGTTTTCCCATTCCATGGCTGCTGTGAATCCCAATATTGAACACAACAGCCCTGAACTAGATTTAACCGACCAATGTAGCAGGTGTCATGTCATTGAAGCCGAGAGTGCCTAAAAACTGGTGGATGAAGAAAATTTATCTCACCAGTGAGATGCCGTAAACATACAGCAGATAAATTTACTTTGCCTACCAGTTTATTCGCACTCTCAGCTTCAATAAGATGACTTCAGCATCCCACACGCTTAGTTCCGATTCCAGTCTGCGAAATATGCAGCGAGGACGAAAGCGTAGCTTCTGGGTAGTTCAACCCGCCTGTCGGGTATGCTGCCTATAGTATTGCTATAGGTGCGCCAGCCTGATGCTGTAGACAATATCAAATATAGCTAAGTTTTGTTTGTAATGTTACAAAATCGGAGAAATGACAAGAAGTCAGATTTCCGTTCACCTTGGTTAAAATTAAAATGACTTTTTTTTTTTAAATTACGGGTTGAACCATCTCGAATCTCGTTGCTAGAAACAGCATTGGGAAATTACTTTCCTAAATTGGTTTTAAGAGATGTTACATGTTTAACTAAAACCGCCGATTTTGTTATGTCTTTTTAATAATACCACGCATTATGATCTTTCGCATAAATTAGGATTTGAAACAAATTCTCTTTTTTTTATTACAAAAAAGCCTCTAGAACAATTACTGTGTTAGTCCACTGGGTTAATTATAATAACCAAATTTTTTCCCAAATAAAGTTCGAGTGTAAAGGGTTTGCTCATTAACGGGTATTTATATTCTCCTGTATCTGCTTTATTTTTTAGATTGATACTTCGTTCATTTTATGTATTTAGAGCAAGTTTTCACGGAATAAATGGACCTTGCTTCGCTCGAGTCTCCAATCTATTTAATGCTGCGTCTTCCCACGTTGTGCGGTATATTTTTTATATTTTTGTGTGCGATGGCTCAAACTTCTGCCGATGTTCTGCGAAATTAAAAACGCGCAATTCCATTTTACAATCAAAGACTTTTTATTCATTCCAAAATAAACCTGTAACATAGGTGCAACATTTATCAAACATATTCACATCATGTTTCTAGGTATAAGGTTGAATATTTACATTTCTATGAGGCTTGAATGATTATATGAGCAATCCAATAGGTTTATATTAGGAAAAGTCAAAAAGTTCCATTACTTTTAATTTGTCATTATTCGGTTTACTAAAGAACAATCTATACGATGGGCCAGCCAAACCTCATCCGTCTTTCTTAGGTTAATGCAGATAGACAAAAATCAGTAAATATTTTTACTTTTTTTTTTTCAAAAAAAAAAAAAAAAAAACGACCGTAAATCGCTTTTTGCCGCGACATAATCGGCTAAAAACTATCGGATTACGGAAGAAAAGAGAACTTCAAAAAAGCATGAGTTGAGCTGGACAATCTCGATCTTTTCATTGTTCACCTTCCGTTACTTGATAAACCGTGACCTTGAAAGAAGCGTTTTCAATGTAGTGATGGTCCCTAAAACGTTTTTCGTTAATAACTCCTGTTCTACTGCACGGAATGCAGTGAAATTTCGTATCCTGGCTGTATTTTGCGGTCTAAACATAATTATGTAGCAAAAATTAGGGGTTCCCATTTGAAAATCAAGAGTTGGTGCTCATTTTGCTTTGTATATGGTCCCTTATCAAAATTTTACCTACGTAGTTTTAAAGAAGACTTTAAACTAAGTCGGATGACATCTTTCTTTCCTTTCTAGCATGAAAAATGGCCGAATAATTAAAAGTGTTTCGTTTTTTTTTTCTATGACTGTACCTATGTTACAGTTCCACGTTATTTACTCGTCCATCTTATGAGAATTTCGTTCTTAAAATTGGAATAGAAAAAGAACCACATCGAATTTTCGAAAAATCGCTTCGAGGTGCACACCCCCATGCTCCAAACTAACTTTGTGCCAAATTTCATGAAAATCGGCCGAACGGTCTAGGCGCTATGCGCGTCACAGAGATCCTGACAGATATCCTGACAGACAGAGGGACATTCAGCTTTATTATTAGTAAATAAATTTCATGAAAATCGGCCGAACGGTCTAGGCGCTGAGCGCGTCACAGAGATCCTGACAGACAGAGGGACATTCAGCTTTATTATTAGTAAATAAAGATTTATAATTGTAATTTAGATTGTAGAAACGAAACTAAATTTTTAGCTCAACCAGAAGCAAAATAAACATCAAAATCTCCGTTATGATTTTTTTAACCTTATTTTTTTTGGCATGTCGGAAAGGACCAGGAAAGGGTTGTTGAAAATCTGGTGACTCTCATATTTTGCGGCATGCCGGCAAATGCGGGAGCTGATTCTATTTTGACGTCAATAGCTGAAAAGGGGATGGAGCAATCGAACGTTCTTTTTTTTCCATTTTGATTACCATATGAAAGAAGTAATGCTACGTTCTGGATGAAATTTGGAATAAATGTGAATCCATATGTAAACAGGCTTTGGTTCAATTTTGACACCAATCGCTCCATGAGGGGGCTGACTTTTTTTTTTTTTTTTTTGAGCAATCACGATTGCTTATTGTTTTTACTTGACTGTTTTTGGCGTCCTATCATTTTATTTTCCCACCGCCACCCTCCGCACCATCACCGTCGACCGCTCCTCGCGATGCTGCTCCTATAGCGAAAGCCGTCTCCAGGTTGCATCCATATCCTACACACACGCTCATACAAACACAACTACACACACACACTCACACACACAAACACATACACACACATACACCTACCTACACATACACATACACACACGCATACATACAGACACCTACACATACACACACACACACACAAAAACATACACACACACACCTACACACCACTACCCACGCACTCATGCCTGCACACAGACACAAACACACACACTCGTGATTGCGAAAAATATAATTTGAATTTCAGATGTCAAAATTCAAATTATTATTATTATTTTTTTTTTTTTTTGTGTCAATAAAAATAGCTTTATAAATGCAAGAATAAGAAAGATAAATCATAATATACTGTTGTCTACGTATTTCGCGTGATTTTAATTGTTGGAAAATGACTAGAAAATCGCGATGATTTAAACTTTTTAACTGGTGTCATCTTGTGTTTTTTAACAAATAAATGTTTGTAATTATTTTAAGCAAGGCTTTGAAAATAATTTTCAATTTTCATTCTTGGATTTCCTTTTGAGATAAATCAAGAATTGGGAGGGTCGTCAAGTTTTGGCGTGTGTAGTTTTGTTTTTGTTAGGATTATTGCTTTTTCGTCAAGCATGGGGAGGGGTCAGAATTATTAAGAAAGATATATAAGAAAGTTTCGTGATCGTCACAACATACTAGTTATTTTTTAGATTGACACTTTGTTCAGTTTAGGTATTTAAAGCCAATTTTCTATCGGAATAAATGGATCTTACTTCGATCGAGTGACCAATCTATTTAATTCTGCGTATCCCCACGTTATATGGTGGTGCGCCATATTTCACATAGTTTTGTATGTAATGTCACAAACTTCTTCCCACGTCAGCGAAATTAAAGACGCGAATTCCATTTTACATCAAAGGACTTTCTATTCATTCCAAAATCAACCAGTAGCATACATTGCAATGCATTTATCAAAAATATTTACATCATTTTTCTAGTTAAGATTCAATTTTTATATTTCTCGGAAGCTAATGGCTGAGAGATTATATAATCAATCCCATAGGTTCATATTATACAAAGGCAAGAAGTTCTTTTTTTTTGCAATTAGTTATCATTCGATTTATTAAACAACGATCTATGCGAGGGACCAGCCAGGCCCCATTCGTCTTTCTCGAGTAAAACCGAACTAAATACAATTCACACTAAAAAAAAAAGTGAACAGTGCGGACAAAAATCAGTAAACATTTTAACTATTTTTCAAAAAGAAAAAAATGTTTTCGACCCTAAATAGCTTTGTGACGTAACATAATCGGCCAAAAAGTATCGAATTACGGAAAAAGAAAAAGAAAACAAAAATCATGAATTGTGCTGGATAATCTCGAGCTTTCCTTTGCTTACATTCTCTTACTTGATAAGCTGTAACCTTGAAAGTTGCGTTTTAAATGTGGTGGCGGTCCCTAAATGGTTTTTCGTTAATAACTTTTGTTCTACTGCACGGAATGCAATGGCATTTTGTACCCAGGCTTCATTTTGCTGTCTAAATTTAATTGTGTAGCAAAAAGTAGGGGTTCTCGTTTGAAAATGAAGACTTTGTGCTTAGTTTACTTTGTAGTTTTAAAGAAGATTTTAAACCGGATAACGCCTTTCTTTCCTTTCTAGCATGTATATTGGCCGAATAACTAAAAGTATTTCGTTTTTTTTTTCTATGACTGTACATACAAAGATACATTCGCTGAGTACTTAAGTATATAAGATTTCATTTATGAAAAACGTCGTTTTCCCTGAGCTTCCAATTTCGGTGATGTGCAATTCCACAAAAATGACCACTTTTACGAAATATATTTCCCCCCACTAATTTTAGTGGAATGATTTTGTAAACCATTTCACTCATACTTAGTTCAGTAACGTTTTATGAGCTAAGTGCAATACATTTTTATTTCATTAAAATATGGTCATCTTTATTGCAGTAAATGAAATTAAAAAATTCTTGTCATTACGTCACAGCACGTAAACTTGAATACCATCAGAAGGAAGAATTCTTTAAGAGTGCCCTCCTAATACTTTTTTTTTTTTTTTTTGTGCCATTGCGTGACAGTATGAAGTCCTTGCCCCACATCGAAAAAAATGAGAAGATCAGGGCACTACTTCTCACCCCCTCCCCATTCTCCCGAATTGAAATTACAAAACTAAAAGTGAGGGAGGGCAAATTGGCTCAGTAAAAGAAAGAAAGAATAAATATTTCTTAGTAATATTCCATGTTCAAATGAGCCAATTTATTAATCTAACCACTGTTTGAATTTTTTCGTTCATTATACAAACGGTATGTATGTGTGTGCTTTTTATTTATTTCTTTTTTAAAAAGTAGCAAAGCAGCGACTACATTTCAAAAGTAGTTTGTAGTTGCTACATTTTGAAAAAAGTAGTTGTAGTTAACTACATTTGTAATCAAGTAGTTGTAGTTCACTACAAAAAATACGTAGTTTTTCCAACCACTGCTTTCAACATACATTATCTCCATACATTTCTAACAATCACATTAGATTCTCCAAATAAGATGTACGTGCAACATTGTCAAAAAAACAAATATGTCAGAAACCACTTTTGAGAAAGAAGGATTCAGCTAAGCTTAAAGCGAGACGAAAAACCCATAATTACTTCAGCGACCGAGTATGTTGAGGTCAAATGAAAACATCTATTAGGTTATTGAGTATCTTATTAAGCTCTGAGTCTGTTGCATCTGAGTTCATTGCTGACGTAATATTTCTTTTTGTAGAAAAATGTGAAGAAACTGAGCAGCCATGTCAGAATGGAGGAACGTGTAATGAAGATGAAGACAGTCCATTCTGCGAGTGCAAACCTGGGACGAGTGGAGATCTCTGTTCTGTTGTAGATGAATGCGAAGAGGACTCGGAATTCTGTGGTTCGGGAGATGATGTGACTTGCAAGTACGATTCAACGGAAGAAAAAGCTTACTGCCACTGTACGGTTGATTTGAAGCAATTTGATACGAATGCTAAAGTGTGCAAACGTAAGTTCTAAATTAAAATTTATACATATTTACTCATTTATCATATGCAGTTTTAAAAGTGGACTAGAATATCATTTTTCAAATTTAAGTGCAGGTACAAAAGCTTTAAGCCCCGCGATTCCCTTCCAAAAAGTTTTCGTGTTGCGGGTAAGGAATTAGCGTTAGCTCCAAAATTCGGTACTCGACAAAAGCTCGCTATATAGCCATTTCGCGAAAATCGAATCGCTTTGTAGCGCGAGTCCACTGTCCTTTAAAATTGCACATTGAAGTAAAGTAAGCATTCTTAGTTACATATGTTTCATATTTAGGTGTATTTATTAAAATTTGATTAAATACTAGTACCGTTTGGCATAGTTTTTCTATTGTTTCCTTTTTTTAACTGATTGAAAATTGATACTTTAACATAATAAAAGTCAATATTGTAAGTTTTTGAGTTTATTCGATAAAATTGAAAAATTCTTTTATTTCATTTTATGAGTTGCGTAAGAAAGGAGATGGTGTCCAGGTCCCGACCCCTAGCTTGAAGCTCAGAATCAATTAATCAGTTCCTACAAAATATAATTTTCGATAAAATTAATTCCTATTATGAAAATGAAAGTTTTTCTTTTTTGTTTAAAAAAATGGCTTTCATCATCTAAATGAAGCAAATCAAAATATGAACTGGAAATTTAACATCAAGAAAATTTAAATAAAATTATGACTGCACTATTTACATTTTCAAGTAACCGAGTTGTACTTCTTGAATTAAATATTCACTGTCAGGAAAGGATTAGAAGTCAGAATTCTTCCACGTTTTCTTGCATCGAATAACATTAAGAATCGTAAAAAACTTTTTAGAATGACAAATTGGCTCAGTAACAGAAAGAAAGAATAAATATTTCTTAGTAATATTCCATGTTCAAATGAGCCTATTTATTAATCTATCCACTCTTTGAATTTTTTCGTTCATTATACAAATGGTGTGTATGTGTGTGCTTTTTATTTATTTATTTTTTAAAAAGTAGCAAAATAGCGACTACATTTCAAGAGTAATTGTAGTTAACTACATTTGTAATCAGTAGTTGTAGTTCACTACAAAAAATACGTAGTTTTTCCAACCACTGCTTTCAACATACATTATCCTCATACATATCTAACAATCACATTAGGATCTTCAAATAAGATGTACGTGCAACATTGTCAGAAAAACAAATAGTATGTCAGAAATCACTTATGAGAAAGAGGGATTGAGCTAAGCTTAAAGCGAGACGAAAAACCCATAATTACTTTAGCGGCCGAGTATGTTAAGGTTAAATGAAAAAATCTATTAGGTTATTGAGTATCTTATTAAGCTCTGAGTGTTGAGTCAAAAGCTGACGTAATATTTCTTTTTGTAGAAAAATGTGGGGAAACTGATCATCTATGTCAGAATGGAGGAACATGTAATGTAGATGAAGACAGTCCATTCTGCGAGTGCAAGCCTGGGACGAGTGGAGATCTCTGTTCTGTTGTAGATGAATGCGAAGAGGACTCGAAATTCTGTGGTTCGGGAGATGATGTGACTTGCAAGTACGATTCAACGAAAGAAAAAGCTTACTGCCACTGTACGGTTGATTCGAAGCAATTTGATACGAATGCTAAAGTGTGCAAACGTAAGTTCTAACTTAAAATGTTTACATATTTACTCATTTATCATATGCAGCTTTAAAAGTGGACTGGAATATCATTTTTCAAATTTAAGTGCAGGTACAAAAGCTTTAAGCCCCGCGATTCCCTTCCAAAAAGTTTTCGTGTTGCGGGTAAGGAATTAGCGTTAGCTCCAAAATTCGGTACTCGACAGAAGCTCGCTATATAGCCATTTCGCGAAAATCGAATCGCGTTGTAGCGCGAGTCCACTGTCCTTTAAAATTGCACATTGAAGTAAAGTAAGCATTCTTAGTTACATATGTTTCATATTTAGGTGTATTTATTAAAATTTGATTAAATACTAGTACCGTTTGGCATAGTTTTTCTATTGTTTCCTTTTTTTAACTGATTGAAAATTGATACTTTAACATAATAAAAGTCAATATTGTAAGTTTTTGAGTTTATTCGATAAAATTGAAAAATTCTTTTATTTTATTTTATGAGTTGCATAAGAAAGGAGATGGTGTCCAGGTCCCGACCCCTAGCTTGAAGCTCAGAATCAATTAATCAGTTCCTACAAAATATAATTTTCGATAAAATTAATTCCTATTATGAAAATGAAAGTTTTTCTTTTTTGTTTAAAAAAATAGCTTTCATCATCTAAATGAAGCAAATCAAAATATGAACTGGAAATTTAACATCAAGAAAATTTAAATAAAATTATGACTGCACTATTTACATTTTCAAGTAACCGAGTTGTACTTCTTGAATTAAATATTCACTGTCAGGAAAGGATTAGAAGTCAGAATTCTTCCACGTTTTCTTGCATCGAATAACATTAAGAATCGTAAAAAACTTTTTAGAATGACAAATTGGCTCAGTAACAGAAAGAAAGAATAAATATTTCTTAGTAATATTCCATGTTCAAATGAGCCTATTTATTAATCTAACCACTCTTTGAATTTTTTCGTTCATTATACAAATGGTGTGTATGTGTGTGCTTTTTATTTATTTATTTTTAAAAAGTAGCAAAATAGCGACTACATTTCAAGAGTAATTGTAGTTAACTACATTTGTAATCAGTAGTTGTAGTTCACTACAAAAAATACGTAGTTTTTCCAACCACTGCTTTCAACATACATTATCCTCATACATATCTAACAATCACATTAGGATCTTCAAATAAGATGTACGTGCAACATTGTCAGAAAAACAAATAGTATGTCAGAAATCACTTATGAGAAAGAGGGATTGAGCTAAGCTTAAAGCGAGACGGAAAACCCATAATTACTTTAGCGGCCGAGTATGTTAAGGTTAAATGAAAAAATCTATTAGGTTATTGAGTATCTTATTAAGCTCTGAGTGTTGAGTCAAAAGCTGACGTAATATTTCTTTTTGTAGAAAAATGTGGGGAAACTGATCATCTATGTCAGAATGGAGGAACATGTAATGTAGATGAAGACAGTCCATTCTGCGAGTGCAAGCCTGGGACGAGTGGAGATCTCTGTTCTGTTGTAGATGAATGCGAAGAGGACTCGGAATTCTGTGGTTCGGGAGATGATGTGACTTGCAAGTACGATTCAACGAAAGAAAAAGCTTACTGCCACTGTACGGTTGATTCGAAGCAATTTGATACGAATGCTAAAGTGTGCAAACGTAAGTTCTAACTTAAAATGTTTACATATTTACTCATTTATCATATGCAGCTTTAAAAGTGGACTGGAATATCATTTTTCAAATTTAAGTGCAGGTACAAAAGCTTTAAGCCCCGCGATTCCCTTCCAAAAAGTTTTCGTGTTGCGGGTAAGGAATTAGCGTTAGCTCCAAAATTCGGTACTCGACAGAAGCTCGCTATATAGCCATTTCGCGAAAATCGAATCGCGTTGTAGCGCGAGTCCACTGTCTTTTAAAATTGCACATTGAAGTAAAGTAAGCATTCTTAGTTACATATGTTTCATATTTAGGTGTACTTATTAAAATTTGATTAAATTTTAGTACCGTTTGGCATAGTTTTTCTATTGTTTCCTTTTTTTTAACTGATTGAAAATTGATACTTTAACATAATAAAAGTCAATATTGTAAGTTTTTGAGTGTATTCGATAAAATTGAAAAATTCTTTTATTTCATTTTATGAGTTGCGTAAGAAAGGAGATGGTGTCCAGGTCCCGACCCCTAGCTTGAAGCTCAGAATCAATTAATCAGTTCCTACAAAATATAATTTCCGATAAAATTAATTCCTATTATGAAAATGAAAGTTTTTCTTTTTTGTTTAAAAAAATGGCTTTCATCATCTAAATGAAGCAAATCAAATTATGATCAAAATATGAATTGGAAATTTAACATCATGAAAATTTAAATAAAATTATGACTGCACTATTTACATTTTCAAGTAGCCGAGTTGTACTTCTTGAATTAAATATTCACTGTCAGGAAAGGATTAGAAGTTAGAATTCTTCCACGTTTTCTTGCATCGAATAACATTAAGAATCGTAAGAAACTGTTTAGAATGACAAATTGGCTCAGTAACAGAAAGAAAGAATAAATATTTCTTAGTAATATTCCATGTTCAAATAAGCCAATTTCTAATCACTCTTTGAATTTTTTCGTTCATTATACAAACGGTATGTATGTGTGTGCTTTTTATTTATTTCTTTTTTAAAAAGTAGCAAAGCAGCGGCTACATTTCAAAAGTAGTTTGTAGTTGCTACATTTTGAAAAAAGTAGTTGTAGTTAACTACATTTGTAATCAAGTAGATGTACACTGTTAAAAATTTTCCGGAAAATTGACGGTAATTGTTACTGGCATCCATGTTGCCAGTAACTATTACCGTAAAAATCAAATGTTACTGTAAAATTTTACGGTTTCCTCGGTAGGCCACAGCAACCAGTTGGCGCTGGGATCGCTTATTTCTCCGGTATAAATTACCGTAAAAATCAGCGATGCGTCGGCGATGCAATTTTACAGTAACAATTACCAGAAAATCTTCCGGAATTTTTAACAGTGTAGTTCACTACAAAAAATACGTAGTTTTTCCAACCAATGCTTTCAGCATACATTATCTCCATACATTTCTAACAATCACATTAGATTCTCCAAATAAGATGTACGTGCAACATTGTCAAAAAAACAAATATGTCAGAAACCACTTTTGAGAAAGAAGGATTCAGCTAAGCTTAAAGTAAGACGGAAAATCCATAATTACTTCAGCGGCCGAGTATGTTGAGGTCAAATGAAAACATCTATTAGGTTATTGAGTATCTTATTAAGCTCTGAGTCTGTTGCATCTGAGTTCATTGCTGACGTAATATTTCTTTTTGTAGAAAAATGTGAAGAAACTGAGCAGCCATGTCAGAATGGAGGAAAGTGTAATGAAGATGAAGACAGTCCATTCTGCGAGTGCAAGCCTGGGACGAGTGGAGATCTCTGTTCTGTTGTAGATGAATGCGAAGAGGACTCGGAATTCTGTGGTTCGGGAGATGATGTGACTTGCAAGTACGATTCAACGAAAGAAAAAGCTTACTGCCACTGTACGGTTGATTCGAAGCAATTTGATACGAATGCTAAAGTGTGCAAACGTAAGTTCTAACTTAAAATGTTTATATATTTACTCATTTATCATATGCAGTTTTAAAAGTGGACTGGAATATCATTTTTCAAATTTAAGTGCTGGTACAAAAGCTTTAAGTACTGATAAAAAGCAAACTCATTACCCGATTTTTAAGACTTCCGTATATTTTCAACATAAGTTATATCCCCAAACATTTACATAAAAGATTTTTCAAATAAGTAGTACAAGCAGAATCGTCAGAAAAAAAAAAAAAAAAAAAAAAAAAAACAATCCTTATATATATATATATATATATATATATATATATATATATATATATATATATATATATATATATATATATATATATATATATATACAGGGTGATTATAATTAAAGTTCCACTTTCAAAACGCTGTAAAAATAAAACCACTGGTCAGAATGACCTCAAATTTCAACGGAATGTTATCGAAGAAGGGGGGAAACGTACGGCTGAAAAAAAAAATGTTTGAATTTTTAGCAATAGATGGCGCTGCAAGTATCAGAATATGTAAATGAAAACACCTGTGATGCACACGACTCTTTGAAGTTGTTATAAAAACGCCAAATACACGTTTTTTCCTCATTTCTCATCTGAAAAACTCACTATGACTGTCTCAATGAAAGATCTGGCCGTCCCGATCACCTGATCTTAACCCGTGTGACTTCTGGATATGGGGCTATCTGAAAGCTACTGTGTTCAGTGCTCCGATTGCAAACTTTGCTGAGCTGAAGGCATGCATTGCGCAACACACTCTAAACGTGACCCCGGAAACACTTCAATCAGTCGTGGAACATGCTGTTTCTCGATTTCAACTTGTTACAGTAAACGGGGTACATCATACCGAACATCTTTTGCGCCAGTCTTACGAAAATTAAAGACCTATTTGATTTTTACTCATGCTTTTTTGGAGGTTTTCGGCCTCAGGACGATTAAAAACCGATTTTTCCCATCCGATGTGATATGACCTTGCCGTGTTGGATGGGCTTACTTAACTAACAGTATCACATCTGTAACCTCGTGCACGCTGAGTAGTACGGTGTTTTAACGTATAGTTTACACCTTAGGTAATATTTTATGGTTTATTTGTCATTTGTAGTCGATCCCTATTAAATTATGCTTACAGCGCCATCTATTGCTAAACATTCCAACTATTTTTTTCCTTCTGCCATTAAGTTCCCCCCTTCTTCGATAATATTCCGTTGAAGTTTGACGTCATTCTGACCAGTGGTTTTATTTTTACAGCGTTTTGAAAGTGGAACTTTAATTCTAATCACCCTGTATATATATATATATATATATATATATATATATAAATCTCGTGTCACGATATTTGTTCGGGGTAAACTCCGAAACTAATTTACCGATTTTTATCAAATTTCATACCTATCTGTAATTTGGTCCAACTTAAAAGATAGGATGGTTTTTATAATTTTTAATTGCAAATAAAATGTTTATTTCACATTAATAGTGTGTATCAATTGTTTAGTTCTATAAAATTTTAATAGATGGCGCTGTAAGTTAATTCTTCCTCAAAATTCTTTATTCTTAAGTTAATTATAATTTGCAAGTGATACTATGTTACGGATACCGATGGCAATTGTATCGCCGTAGAAACGATGAGAATAGAGGCCACACTTTTCAATATAAATGTCAAATTCTACAAATCAAGTTGAAATTAATTAGCGGCGGGGAGTTCCATACTCACTACTGCTTTTAAAAACGTATGAGGCTCATATTAATGTCGAGTTTTGCAGTTCCAAGAAATCCATTATGTAAGTTTACCAATACGTTATTAAAGGTCCTTATTAGGTCGCATTTGATGTTCGAAATGTGGACAAAAGGTACGAAATAACACGATGAGAGATGAGTATGGTATATAAGCAGCAACGAAGCTATCTGGCATAATTTTGCTTCCCCATATACGAAAGAGACCCTTCTGTCCAGCATCTTGCAGTACGAAACGAAATCTCGACAACGACCAACGAGTATGTTTTACCGAAGATATTTTCTAAGAAGAGCACTTCAACCGCCAAAAACACTTTTTTTTACATTGTGTCAAAAAACTAATGTGTTCGGCCGACTCTCAGAAATGAAATTATTTGCCAATGTTCCACGCTATTTTTCATGAACTGTAAAAAAATACGAAATGTCACTGATTATTTCCGTGGAACGTGTCGGGATTTCATGGGTCCTCAACAATGTCTTTTGAAAATCAAGTATCTGCGTCAAAACGTTTCCTGAATGACAAACGTCATGAATGCAGACATCTCACTGTTGTGAAAAATATTTTTAACTCCCAGTTTAAAGATTAACTGAGTATATTTATAAAGTGTATCGGCTTTTAACAAATTCAGTTCCGCCTATAACGTCTGAGCTCAAAATGAGAATGAATGAGTCTCGGGGTTTCGTAACTTTGCAGAGTCACTGGCGAGTAACTTTCATAGTACTTGCTTGCTATTCTGTTTTACCTTTCGTAAACTTTCTTGAAAAAGTTGAAAGGTGTCAAGTTTTTGAGTATTAAACTTACCTAAGTTTTTTCTGAATGGGGGGGGGGGGTGCAGAGGCACGACTGGCTTTTAGCCAGGGAGATGACTGAATTCTTCAAAAATATTCCAGGATAATTTTTAGGAAGGTTAAGAGTTTTAGGCATGAGAATTGATTTCAAAAACCTTCGTCATGGCCCGTCCAGATTGACGGTACTCCGAATGGGCGGAGCAAGTGAGTCTCTGGATTCCGTAACTTTCCAAGAGTAACAAACAAGTAAAATTCTTTGTGTATGCTTAAAAGTCCTTCTTAGCAGTGGGTATGGTTGCGATTATTATTTTGGTACTTCCTTGATGAATCGAAAAATGTGCCTTAGTTACTTATGTTACTTAGGTTATGTCTGAAAGTTTTAGTGAAATGATTGTTTCGAATCGGAGAGGTTTCGGAATTCTTCAGAAAGATTTTAGGATAATTTTAGGAAGGTTTCTGACTTAGAGTGGAAAACGTTCCTACTTTTTGAAAGATATGTTACTGGCAGAAATTGGGGCCTATTCGCTGCCCATTATTTTTCAGGACGTTTCTTAACTGTTTTAGTGTTGAATAAATCAGAAAATTACGAAAGCCACGTAAACAAAGAATACAACATTCATCAATCTCGGACATAATTAAAGGCAAGACATTGGGACCAAAACTCCATCCAAAAGAAAACTGTGCTTCCAAAACAGAGTAAATATTATTATTATTATAATTTTTTTTTTTTTTTTTGCATTTATTTTCGGTAAACATTCTTGAACAGACAGGAATATTTGCGGACCGTTAATTGTCGAGTGTTTAATACATATCACGATGCATGTCGTAAATTGTAATTATTGGTCGCACACAGTCATTGGGAGTTGACACTTTCTAATGCAGGTTTGACATAACGACAAACAGTATTCGTCAACTGTTTAAAACATTTTTGACGACATAATATCCAACACAATCATCATTTCTGTGGAGAAACTATATAACTTTTACGTTTGAAGACGTATTTCATAAAGTTAAACAAACACACAAATGTCCGAATCCAGATTTTACATCAGAGATGAATATGAAGCTTTAGTTTTGACTGAAGGTTTTGCATTTAAATTTCAAATTTGCCTTTTAGTCATTATGGTATGTCGTCTCTTGATTGTTGGGCCACCGACTTAGTTAACACTGATTTGCAACAGGAAAAAACTGTGCAATGACGCTGTTTTAGCTACAATTATTGCGAGTAATGAGCCATTACTGATGGCTGGAAAAAAAAATGCTGACCGTTGATGCTGAACAAGGTTACCTTTCGTTTTAGCAAAAAACAGGTTAAGCAAGAACATTAAGTTTCCTCAATCGCTACAAATTGCACGCGTGCAGACTTTTCACAGTTGAGGAATATATTTTTAGCTACCAGTTTAAAGATTGAATAAGCGTGTTTATTAAGTGTATCGGCCTAAGGGTGCTTACGGCATGTCCAATTTGACTAAGCTGCTAATGAGAGCGAAAAAGTCAATGGATAACTACAGCTTTGCAAGGTAGGAATTGCAGGCAAGAGGTATGCTTGGTTCCTTCTTGCATAGCTTTGGCCTTGGTCGCTCTGATTTTTATGGAGCCTCTTTGGTAAATCAGGAAGGTTCTAATCAATAACACTAAACCTACTTAATATTTCTAGAAGGTTCTAAAGACATGACTGGCTTTAACAGGGGAGATTTCGCATTTCTTCAGAAAGTTTCAAGGTTAATTTCAGAAAGGTTACTGACTTTTAGCGGAAAACGTTCCTGGTTTTTCCAAGATATGTTACTGGAAGAAATTGGGCACATCAGCTGCCTATTATTTTCCAGGAACGTTTCTGAATCGTTTTTACAGTGTACTTGTTATTCTGTTTTACCTTTCGTAATGCTTGCAGTAATACTTTTGGAACTTTCTTGAAAAAGTTGAAAGGTGTCAAGCTTTTGGGTATTAAACTTACCTAAGTTTTCTCTGAAGGGGGGAGGGGGTGCAGAGGTACGACTGACTTTTAGCCAGGGAGATGACTGAATTCATCAAAAAGATTCCACGATAATTTTCAGGAAGGTTAAGAGTTTTAGGGATGAGAATTGATTTCAATAAATTCGTCATGGCCCGTCCAGATTGACGGAACTCCGAATGGGAGCAAGTGAGTCTCTGGATTCCGTAACTTTCTAAACAAGTAGAATTCTTTGTGCATGCTTGCAAGTCCTTCTTAGCAGTGGGTATGGTTGCGATTATTATTTTGGTACTTTCTTGGTGAATCGAAAATGTGCCTAAGTTACTTATGTTACTTAGGTTATCTCTGAATATTTTAGTGAAATGATTGTTTCGAATCGCGGAGAGGTTTCCGGAATTCTTCAGAAAGAATTCAGGATAATTTTAGGAAGGTTTCTGACTTAGAGTGGCATTTGAAAACGAATGCGCAGTTGCTGAGTTGGTTGGAGTGTCGTGCTGTTAATCAGAATGGCGCCAGTTCGAATCCGTGCCAATAAATGTCTTTTTAATCTTTCTTTTGTTTCCGTCAGATGCTCACATGGGCAGGACTGTATTTGCCACAACGTGTTTTTTCACTTGCACAATTACTGCTTTTTCTCGAGTCACTCAGCCACACTTTTTATGATATTTATGTTTGCATTGAAAATACCTGCAACCAAAAGGTGAGCGATGATCACATTATCACAACGTTGTATCTAACGAGGTTTTGTTGCTGATGTCTTCAAATTACATGTCTTCTTTTTTGCGTTTACTTTAATGCGTTTACTTTTTTCGATTCTTTTTCATAATGTTCTTTCTTTGAAATTTTTAAAGAGTGATACGCCACATGAAACGATTCGAAGCACAGTGCGGAGTTCCGCCGAGACCCACGTGATAACAGGCCAGACAACTCCCCTCCCCCCCGCTTCGTTACGCCACCAGTAGTCGATCTTTGAACTTGGCGCGAAACTTGGAAAACAGTGCAGTTTACCAGTAGTGTTGCTTGCTCTGGTTGATATAGATGAAATAGGAAATATGTAACTTCGGATGCACATTTCTGAATACAATTCTGTTGGATTTATCTCTTCCTTCCCACGTACCGGAATGTAGAGGCAATTAAAAAATATATGTATAATATAAATCTTAAGTGTCTGCTGAGTGAAAAGTGAGTCAGCGAGTTCCGCTTCCGAACAACCTGCATGTAAAGAAAAAAGCTGGGCGCCTCATGGAATAAATTTTAAAGTTCGGAGGTAAGTACTCTTTTCTCAGATAAACAAATTTACATTTTATGCAGTTAAGATTTCTTAAGTTTTCCTCCATTACACAAACAATTGTCAGTTTCCTTTCCGATATCTTTGTCTGTAATTTGTAATTTCAGCATACTGCTTTAATATTTGAAACGGTTAACTTGCAACTTTTTATTTCTTTATTTTTTGAACTTTGAACACGCATTTATTCGAAATGGATTTTCCAAACTAACAATATACATATGTCAAAATTTTCTGCGAATATACTTGTTGCTATCAGAAGCGTAACTTGGTGTTGATATTCAGTAAAAATGTAAACAAGTTTATTGAAACAGGCTTTTAACTGAACTAATCTTATATTTTCGGTTTCGATTAAATTGTTTTATACGCTAGCATGTGTTATTTTGATCAAAAAACATTCCTTGATGGGCTTCCGTAGTTCTGAGATAAAAGATTAGATTTGAACGCCGGAGGTCGTGGGTTCGATACTTAAACATTTCCCCCCAACTACGCCCCTGCAATGTTATTCAAACAAGCTGGTTCTGTGCGTAAATTAAAAAATATATATATGGTTTTTTTTCACTGTCGTCTTTATGTTTTATGATATTTATGCACACATTGTGGTTAAGTTAACGGTATTCATAATTTCTGGGCTTGCAAAAGATTAATTTTGAGCAGTGGATACACAACGTGTTTTTGCTAAATGCTCTATGCTTGTTTGTTTATGCTTAAAAAGGGCAAAATGTCTTGAACTACATATTTTTTGAACTCCTTGGGTTTTCTGTTAATAAGCTTTCAGGAACTCTGAAACTGTAACATAAATTGAATTAAAGGGCTGTCTATAAAGTATGTTACAAACTTTTGAACAAATCCCTCCCCCCCTTCTCCTTGTTACATGTAACGCTGTTCAACATGAGCATATTGTTATAAACAACGCGTGATGTCACACTTCTTGTTATCCCCTCCCTTCCCCCTGTCACAAAACTGTCACATTGATTTCCTAAAAGAGCATACTCAGCAAAATGTTGATCTAAATTTAACATATATGAGGTTTTAAGTATTAAAGAAAGTTGTTAAAATGGTCATTCTGTGAAAAGTTTTTTGAAAAAGATTACTTTGTCATCAATTAATGCTTTTTAAAATAATTTTTCAAAAGCCTAAAATGATGAACAATTAAAGCCCCCCCCCCCACACACAAGAATCATTAGCAGCAGAAAAGCTAAAAATGGGAAAGTAGCCGAATTCCAAAAAAAAAAAAAGGCTGTTTAGATATTGAATACATTTTTTTGATATACAACATACAGTATTCATGATGTATCATTCATTCTTTAATTAACGTTTTTCAAGTTGAATTCCTGTGTAATTTTTCGAGAGTGCCCACCGAAGGGGGGGGGGGGGGTCGGAATCATAGTCTCATAGTAATAATAGCTTTTCAACGGCTATAGTTATAAATAACTGTGCCCTTGAAATTTTAAGGGAGATGGAGATGTTTTGGGTTTTTTTTTTTTTTTTTTTTTTTGAAGGTTTCATAATTGAAGGGGGTAGAGCACCGTCTACTTTGGGGGATGGCACCCAAGCATTCACGTCTTTTTAAAAGCATAAATTTGCTCAGCTAAGTTAACATTAATAATCTGGTATTATGCACTTTAATTTGATGTTATGTCTTTGAAACATATTGCAGTCATGTTTCCCGTTTACTTAAGTAAAAATGTTTATTTATTTTTTAAAATTTCATTTAATTCTTATTCAAATGCAATAGTAATATTATTTTTTGTTTTGATGTAATTGTAAAAGGAAAGTTCATTTATTTATTTGAATACTTCTTAAGACTTAATGTTTCAATACAATATACGAGTAGTTAAAATGCGATTAGTTAAAAAACAATTTCCAATGAAAAATAAAACTGTGTTTATTTATCACTTTGTTTTAACATGATTGTAAAATAAAATCGTGTTTAGTTATTTGAATACTTTGTAATACTTATAAATGTTTTTATGTCAAATACTATGAATTAAGCTCAGTGTATTTTTTAATGTATGATTATCGGTTCCTTTTTATGTTTTCAAATGAAAAAGTAGAACTTGTAATGCTACTTAAATAACAGAAGACAATAATAAATAAACCAAATAGTTTTATTTAACCAAAATATTAATCGAAGTGCTCCCTTCCCAATATCATTGTGGATCGACAAACGATGACGTCATTTGCTAGTTGGATGGCCTTCCTATCTCGAAGGCCTCGGTTCCGCACGGGTCGACTAGTTTATTCTTATTTTATTAACTAATTTTTATTAACTTATTTATTTATTTATTTTTTTATTTTTTTTTATTTTTAAGATTTGAATTTGTTTTTACTCCAGAACAATGTGTTGAAGCAATTAATTTTTCTTTTCTCAAAAAACCTCTTGTTTTTATATACAATACTTTTTCAATTTTTTCATATATGTGAAACATTTTTTTATCGTTATGTTAGTGCTCTGTTATCTTCATTTTAATAAGTGAAAATTGACCACCGCTGTTTTTTTAGAAAACTTAGGGGAAGATGATGAAAGATGCACTTCCATTTGCTTTACTGTTTCTTACATATTTGCCGAGAATCCATTTCCGAATTGCATCTCACTACACTTTTATCTTGTGGCGAAGGTAAACCAGTTACGGAAGGCACACAGTTATTGTAAATTCTAAATTACACATTACATTTAAAAGCAATAACCATAAAATAAACAGTCCCTTCTCGCAACTTTATTACGTAAGTTGAACACTAAAAACCCCATTCCAGATGCTGCAAACATCAAAGCAAGCCGGAGACTTTTTTAAGCGTTTGCCAGATTTACTTTTACACTTTTGACTGCTTTCTCGCGCGTTGCCACGGGGAAAGAAACGCTTATACTCAATTTTGTAAAACAAGTTTTTTACAGTGAATGTAAGATAAATTTTGAATTGAAAATCAATGAAATATGCTCTTTTTTTAACCTTTAACAGCTTGCACATGTGGAGACCATGAAGTATGCAGTTTTGACGCTAACGGAGTCAAGGTCTGCTTATGCAAAGAAGGTTTCGCCAAAAGAGAGGACGTCTGCACAAGTAAATATACTATTTTCTTTAAATGAACTTTTGAATGACGATATTTCACTGCAGTAAACCATTGATATATTGTATAAGTGTTGTTTTTAAATATTGAAGCTTAACGGAAGATTCAAGAAATTCGAAGAGAAACAGTCATCATCATCAAAATTGGCACGACAACCTTTTGTGGGCCCTGGCCTTCTTCAGAAGCCTTTTCCATTCCTCCCTTCTACCAAAAATTGACTTCCAGTTTCTAACTTTGAGAAATTCAAAATACTCAGCAAAGAAGTCCTTACATCTTTCTTTTATGTCTTCGAACTTGATTTTTTACAAGCAAGAGTTGCAGTTAAGACCTTAAGGGTTGTTCTCTCTACAAGCTTCTCAGAAGGTGACCTGTCCATCCAGGGGCACCCCTAACTTACCTAGAGTATGTCATGAAAATAATTTTTTTTAACTTTGGCATGCACATTTGGGATGCAATGTATTTGCACCCGAAAAATTCATTTCTGTTATTATTTTTGAAAAAAATTAAGGTTTAGCTATCAGAAAACAAGTTTAAAGTTTGAAAAAAAAGTGAAAAATGGCAAACTTTCAAAATTTTTATGAAAATACAAGTGTTTAAAGCTCTTGTTCTAAAACCATTCAATTGCTTCCTTTTAACATTTTATTCACATGTATTTATGATTAACTACATCCCTCTCTGTTTTTAGTGCACTAATAATCCTTTCATCTTGAAAGTTACCAAAAAATCGCTTTTTTTTAACCATTTTTTGTACATTGGAATATTTTTCCCAGTAATATGTTTTTAGTCCAGTAATATGTTTTTTGCAATAAATGTGCACTATGCATCTCTTTGTTGAAAATGCAAATATTGCATTAACAACCGAGAACCCACCACAAGGAGGTGGCTGCATTTCATGCTTTACTCTGATCTTCCCATCCATCCAACCAAGAAGGATAGTAATTACAGGACTTGCATTCACTTTCACTGCACTATTTTAAACGAATTTCAATGTTTGGACCACGGTTTGAAGTTGAACTTATGATTGAGTTATGGCATTATGATCGTAAGTATAAAGTTGTTCTTATAAATCCATCTCTTGCGTCTACCTGATCTTTTGCCTCGTATGCATTTCTCTGATTCAACTGCTTTACACTTTGACTGTTGCCTACTGCCATGACCAATAACAAGTTCTCAGAATTGGCATTGTAGTCACGATGTTGTAGATCACCAGATCCACGATATCACGAGGAGATCAACAAACAAACCACTTTTACATTGTGCAACTTCCAATAAGTGTACAAGTCCATGTTTTACAAAAATTTTAATTTTCCAAAAAAGAATTTGTTATATGAAACAATATGAAGAATAATATATGATATGACTTAAGAATACCTTCATATATCATTAGTTCAACTTGAAAAATGCACAGCTTTGCTATATTCCAGCTCTTAAAAATATATACAGCCATTAGATCACGTCAACAAAAGCTGATGAGTGAAATGTCATGGATTTTTGGCAACAAGATCAGGGCTACATTTTCTTCCTGTAATACATTGACAATGTCCATCAAGTATAGTTGATGATAATGCAAAAACAGTTGAAGTTTTATCATTAATTCAACAAATGTTGCCCTTTAACACTCCGGCTGCTGACAGGGAATCTTCCTATAGTTTAAAATTATGTTTAACTATCGGCTCGCCCCGACACTGTTCGGGTTAAAAAAATATCTATGTTAAGTAACGCATTATGCAGGTGCTATTTACTTTAAAACATCATAATACTCAACTTTTTCTGTTTCGTTCTTATGAGATTTTAAAATAAACTGATTTACCTTATTTCCTGATCAAGAGAGAGCAGCATGTAATTTCCCATTAAAAAAAACACACACACACACACAATGTTCCCGTACGTATCGTTGTATTAAGTAAAGTCGTACGTTTGACCTTTGGGTTTGTTGATGGTGATGGCAAATGAAATTTTCGTTTTAAATTGTAATCACTTAAACTGGAAAGAGAAATCTGTAGGGATCATGGGGAGGCAAGGATAATGAAGCCAATACCTTCTGCTGGTCCTGTGAGAATTACAGATTATACTCTAAATCATATTATTCCGTTGGGATTTTACTTGGGGTCGAATTCCATTGTATAGATTACGTAAATCAAAGTTCCTGATTTTAATTTTTAAACCATAAGGAGGGAACCCTAAAGGGTTAACAGGAAGAAGGAATCATGTGGATCATGTCATCTATTACGGTACCAATGAATTTATAATTGTGCTTATCACCTGGTATCCTTTCTAATATTTGGACAGAAGAGTTTGACGAAAGTCTTCTTAACTTTTTATGTGATTTAGACATAGGCGGATCGTAGGGGGGGGGGCAGCAAGGGCGGCAACTGCCCTACCCCTCTTAAAAGTGAAGGGTGCTTGCCCCCTCACTTTTCAGAGTTAAAAATTAATGATCTGTTAGAAAATTAAATTTTATAGCGGGGATTGATTTTTTTTCACGAAAGTAAAAACCAAAAATTCCAAACAAATGAGCTTTTAAAGTAAGACAAAACAACGTTAGAAGAAGCACAAATTTGTAAATTACAGCAGACACGTGTTTCGGCGTTACAGGGAACGCCTTTTTCAATGCAAAAAATTTGTGCTTCTTCTAACGTTGTTTTGTCTTACTTTACTGTTCAGCACAAAGGTATTTATTTATCTTAAATGAGCTTTTCTCACTTTATTTCATAAAAATGGAACTTTGAATTAGAAGGGACAAGACTACGGTGGCCATCAGTCCTGAGTTTTCAAGCCATATTCCACATTTTTTAGAGGTCATAGAATCAGTAATGTTAAAACCTTTGATATAGCCCAATTTTGCAACAAAAAAAAGAGCTTCAGGGGTCACTCGCCCTAACCCCCACTCGCTTCTTTTGACCCCCCTCCTTTTTTTTGGTGTACCAACCGTCTTTGGATTTATTGTTCTATCTACGGTTTTTATATTCTAGTGGTCGCTTCATAGTACATTCGTCCCACATTGTGAGGGGTGAGGCAGACCTCTTTACAAAGTTTTCCCTATCGTCCACTTTTCTTATAGAGATCTAGAGAATGGAGTCAGCAGTCATGTTATCACCTTGCAAGGGCGGATTCAGAGGAGGGTCAAAGGGTCAGCTGACCACCCTGTGATGATTAAACACTGTCTGAATAATTATTATTTTATATTTCCTAAACTTATTAATATTGTTGAATGTCAATTTTTAGTCCTGAAAAATTAGTGTAGGTAACCACTTTTTACTTAGTCTTGTTAGACTTGTCTCTTGAAGTCGAATAAATGCAAATTCTATTACATATAATATAACTTTGAAAAAATAGAGGTCCTAAATCTTGGTGGCTCCTGAGCTTCAGCCCAGCAGGGTCATGCGTTAGCCATGACCCTTTTACAGTACAAACTCCGAAACGTTGCTGTATAAAATTTAAAATACAAACTCCATATTTTAACTTTGTTGTATAAAATTTTAATGCAACAATGTTGTGCCTTTATTGTTTTCATTGAAAATAAATTTTCTTGGCACAATTAATGTAAAAAAAAATGTAATTTCATCAATTTGAACAATTTAAATAATTCAAATATTAACAGCATACTATGCAATGAATAAATTGCTATGTATAGTTTTCATGATAACATTTTTATTAGAATACATGTATAGGTTATTAAGATATTTTGACGAAAGTTCAAATTATACTTTGTTTTTTCTTCCACTTAACTGACCACTGAAAGTTGACCCCCCCCCCCCCCCTTGCAAAAATTTCTGGATCCGCCCCTGTCGCCTTGAAAACTACAAGTAATCCTACCGCTATCTAAATATCTTGTGTATTTTTCAGGAATATGTGATGAGACAGAAAACGCATGCAAACACGGTGGAGTTTGCAAGAAAGAGCCAGATGACGGTCCTTCCTTCTGCCATTGCAAAACAGGAACCAGCGGTGATTTGTGCTCTGTGATCGACGTGTGCAAAGACAACGCAACGTTCTGCGATCCTGAAAAGGAAGCGACTTGTGACTACAATGAAACGAAGGAGAAAGCATACTGTCGATGCAAATCTGAGTTGCAGAAGTTCGACACAGCATTGAGATCATGCAGAAGTAAGTTTTTAAGAACTGTTTATAAGGAATTCATATGAAATTATATGACATGAACTTTCATGTTTTTCAAATTGTCACTAAAGCTTGACCACGGAGATATAGCGGATGACCTTGAAGCGGTTACGTCATTCGTATTTTTTGTAATAGGTTTTTTGTTATTGTTTTGTTATGGATAGGATCAGAGCGAGAACGCTCCTCTTTCTACTCGAGCTTTCCGGCAGATTCTACTTATTATAAACTAGCGGACCGTCCCCACCTTGTTCGGGTTCAAAAAAAATATCTTAAATAAACATTATGCAGCTACTTTTTAGTTTAAAATTTAATAATAAGCAACATTTTTTATTTCATTTTTATGAGATTTGAAACAAATTCGTTTACCGCATTTCCCTGATCAAGAAAAACCAATATACAAAGTGTCCAGCGAAGGACTTCCTGGTTTATCGCGAAAACAAGGGACTATAGTAGAATAAAATAAACGGTAGGTTTATTGTGAAACCCATAAAATCATATGCAGGAACTTTTAAATTAGTTTTAAAAATTGCCAACAGGTGGCGCTTCACACTGTAATTGCAATGGAAATCTCCATAAATAGTGCTGCGAAAAGGTTAGTTGTTTCAGCAGCAGTTTAGCCTCTCGGATATGCTTACATATACACTAGAAATGATCGTCCAACCTCTTTGCAACACTATTTATGGAGACTTATATTGCAATAACAGCGTGCAGCGCCACCTGTTGGCATTTTTCAAAACTAATTTCCAAGTTCCCGTATATGATTTTTATGAGTTTCGCAATAAACATACCGTTTATTTTATTGCAATATCATCCTTTGTTTTCGAGATTAATTTTTAAACCAGGGAGTCCTTTGCTGGACACCCTGTATAATGAATAGTGAACAATACAATCTTACCGTATGTAACGTTCTTCTACATATCGTATAGTTGTACGTTTGAACTTTAGATTTGATGATGGTGATGGATAAGACATTTTCATTCGGAATTGTAATCACTTAAATTGGAAAAGCAAATATGAAGGGAACATGGGGATGCAAGAAATATAAGTCAACTTATCTGCTGCAGGGGTTGTAAGAACAATACTCGAAATCATATTATTCCGTAGTGACTTTAATTCAGGTCCAATTCCATTGCATAGATTATGCAAATTAAAGTTGCGCAATAAAATTTATTTGGCAATCGCCTTTGATTTTAATAGCACGAAGAGAACTCCTGAGTTAAGGAAGTTAAGCTATTCATGGGCATAATGCACAGTGTTGTTGGCAAAATCTATAGGTATAATCCTATAGCACATCCACATGAAACTTTTTGATAAAGAGTCTTGGTTTCCGGATAAAAATTCAGGATCAAATCATTTAGAGAGAATTTCTCAACTCATCTATTTTGATAAGATATCCTGTACCTTGTGTTTTCCGGATACTTTCTTGTAGTAAAAGACTCTAGTAATGCTTACAACCATCTCTTAAACGGGCTCTTAGAGTTTTTCTTAACATACAGAGATTGTAATGGGCTTCTAATGGGAGACGACTTTAAACAGGATCGAAGTATATCTGCACGCCTTTCTCTACGCCACCACATGAAGAGTTTTGATGAAAGTCACCGTCAAATACAAAAATGAGACCTCTCGTAATTTTGTCTAATTTTTTTGGCCTTTTAGGGTTCTATCTCCACTTTCTATAGCCAAAAGGTGGCTCATCGAACATTTGTCCTACATTATAAGACATCCTCTGGAAGAAATTCTCCCAATCGACAGTTTTTTACTTCCTTTTACAAAAAAGGAAGTATTGTATTCGCGAAAAAATTTTCACTCAAAAATCGCCCTTAATTTCCATTTTGCTCACCCCCAAATGAATGTTGAGTTTTTTTTCGATTCGACCACATGCGGAAAAGTGCCTAAGAATGTATAGACACGCGAAATATCCATTTTGACCATCACCGAGGTAATTACAACGACTTTTCTCGTGACGTCTGTATGTATGTGCGTATGTGTGTATGTGCGTATGTGCGTATGTGCGTATGTATCTCGCATAACTCAAAAATGGTATGTCCTAGAAAGTTGAAATTTGGTACATAGACTCGTAGTGGGGTCTAGTTGTGCACCTCCCCTTTTGGTTGCTTTCGGATGTTCCTAAGGGGGTCTTTTGCACCTTTTTGGGGGGAAATCATTGTTAATTTCGATGTAAACTCAAGTGGCGTTATAATTTGTCGGACACTTGGCGATATATCGCCAGTCTTTTGGTCGCCAAGTTTTGTCGCCAACTTGGCGACAAATTTGGCGGAGTTTTTTTTTTTTTTTTTTTTGGTTTCAATTTGGCCATTGTTGGTGATATTTAGAGAATAAATATTGAATCACATTAAAATAGCGAATAATGGGGAAATGACGTTAAATTGGAGTAAAAGGAAGTCATGTGATGCACACATCAGCTCGTTCTTGTAGAACATACGTACGGAGTCTTTCTGAAAGCGACTTTCAAGGTAGTTTATATAAGGAATAGTCCGTTTTTGAACCACTAAAAGTAAAGTCCCGACAGTTGCATAAAAATCCATTGCAAAAGCCTGCTGATCGATTCTTGACTGCTGTTGCATTAATTGAGATTTCCAGTTCCACCCGGTATGCCGAGAAAAAGTATAATTTGCGTTCCTGGTTTTCATGAACCAGTTTTGTTTCTAAAGAATTGCTTTCGTTGATTCTCTGCGGAAATGGCAAACAAACGTCCCCTATTGAGTTTCCGCTTTTTTGACAAATTTTGCTTTATATTTAAATTATACTTTCGTTTATACATTGTAAAAGAATTCAGAAAGAAATTGCCCAATTTCTCCAAGGAACGTTTGTTGCAAAAAAACAACAATGTTCTCTGCTAAAATTCAGTTACCTTCCTGAAATTACCCTGACTTATTTCTAAAGAATTCCGTAACCTTACCGGTGAAAGCCAGTCGTGTTATCTGGAATCTCAAGTAGGAGTGACATAAGGGGCCGTGGTAGCCTGATCGGTAAGGCATTGGACTCGGGGCCGGAGGGCCTCGGGTTCGATCCCCGCTGGTCGAAGACCCACCGTCGTCATTAAAGGGGACTGGGCGACGTTAAATATGCTCGTGGTCTCAATGTCCTCCAAGTGAAACGATACCTCTGGGGGTGCTAGCACCAGGTAGCTATTAGCTCTTGGACTAGTTCTAAATTCTCATTAACTGTTCGATCCGGTGATGGTGCTGCCATCTATCGGTATATAAAATAATGGAGGCAAGGCACTTAGTATGCAGTCCTCGACATAAATACAGTTGTAGTCAGTTGTGACTCTTGAATAGAATAGGTGTGACATAATAGCTTCGTACCTTCCTGCTTCGCCAGAAAAGCTCCAAAAGCTTTCTTACAGTCATGGTTACAGCAATAACAAAATTGCAGACGAGCACCATGTACCTAACTCGCTTGCGAATTTGGATTTTTATTTGCTCTTATTAGGAGCTTAGTCATTCTGAACCGGTAATTAGCGAAACCCCAACCCTCCGCATTCAGTTCGATAAGAATCGTTAATTGTACTTTCATTACAGATGCAGAGCCTTTCGGGTTGGTTTTTACGTATATAAGAACAAAGCAGTACGAAACAAAAACTGGTAGCAAAGACAAACTATTGGTTTTAAAAAATAGTATAAATATATATGAAGAGTTAGGGGGGAAAACGCTTTCAGTCCATTTTCCTAAATTTTTCAGGAGAGCAAAAAAAAGTTTTTCTCTCTATATGTTCTAACCTACATTCAACTGGTAAACAACAGGACAAAGAGTCGTGTGGCGCGACGGGATAGGTGCATAGCAACGTGACTCATTGGCCTCCCAACTACACAAACTGGACCCTGAGGGGTTTTCCACTGCGCGCTGTGACTGAAAGCGTTTTTCCCCCTCAGTGCCATTAGTTTTTATTAAATTACTGTGGACTGGTAGCGTTTTTCTCCCTTCCGCTTTGCGGGGTCCATAGAGACGGAATTGAACTACAATATTCCCTAAAAACCTGAATTTCCAAATTTTTGGACTGAAAGCGTTTTTCCCCCTGACTCTTCATATATATGCATAATTTATAGCCTATGTCACTCAGTAAGAATGCACCTTTCATATAGTGAAAGAATTTTTCAAATAGCTGCAGTAGTTCCGGAGATTACCTCGAACATATATACACAAAAATCCAATCTCTCTCTTTATAATATTAGTATAGATGATACTTCCGCTTCAAGGTCAATCGCCATCTCTCCGCGGGCAAGCCTTATCAAGATCCTGAATTGTTTATTTTCTACAAAAATGTTTTTTGAATCCAGGTGTTTGCAAAGACCACAGTAACTGCTTTAACGAGGGCCAATGCGCTGCTGATGTTGAAAACAGTGAAAATAAGTTTTGCCGGTGTGAAAAAGGTACAAGTGGAGATTTTTGCTTAGGAGTTGATGACTGTTTAGATGGTTCTTTGCATTGTGGTGATGCGGAGAACGTAACATGCATTTGGGACATAAAAATGAAGCTCGCAAAGTGTGATTGCAGGAATGAACTCTTTTATGAAAAAGAAACCCAGACCTGTATAGGTAAGAATATTTTCTATAATACATAGCAGAAAAAAATAACATTCATTTCTAAGTTAGGATTTTTGATGATTATGGACTTTAAGTTTCATTCAAAAAGTAAACCGTTGTGAATGTATTTCAACACTCGTGGGAAAAATACGATACAGTCGCATCCCGCTTTATACTTTAGCTTTCTGACCGGAGTCAAAGCTTTAAAAAAAAAAAAAAAAAAAAAAAAAAATAAGAATCGATATAGCTACATGTGCATCAAGTTTTCGTAACAGCAAGAAGCGTATAAATCTCATTTATATCCTCCGTTGTATTATTTATTATTTTTATGTAATCATGTTATGAGTGATATCTGTCTAATTTTTTGATGCAGATCGTCTGGGCGGGGGCCGAACACTCGTTCATCTGGCTACCACTCGAACGCTCTGCCAATCGAGCTATTCAGCTCTGTCGGTCACAGCGAAGTTAAACTTATAAATTTAACCGAAAACCTCAGTCCGGTGCTTTAAAACATGTTTTTGAAAGAAAAAAAAATTTTTTTAGACCGCGGGTCTATTTTTCGTCATTAGCCTGCATGATAAGCTTTAAAATGAGATGTAAATCAAAGAAATCGATTGAGAATTTAGGAAGATCTCGCGTAGGAACAAAAAAACAGGCTACTGTGGAAAATCTCCATAAAAATCCTCGAGTATACCTGTGCACAAGAGGGCGCTTTTCGATATGCAAATTTCCCACCTGTTGGTTCAATTTAGTTAGATGTCTTTTTGTTCATGTATCGTGGATTCGTGGCATTCGATAGCTTGATTTTTGTTGATGTTGGTCGTCTCATGGCAGTTCGAATAGCAAGGGCAATTTGGAAGCCCTTTCGTATGTAAAATCCAAATAAAGTTAATTTAGTTTTTAGATAGTTGCCTTAGCATTTTCTTTATGGCGCATCGGCCGCAAAGGTACTGCATAACCGTTTGATAGTTAGAATTCGTCAAATAGTAATGTGCTTTTTATGTTATATTGACATCGTTGTTGTTTCGTACCATTGGATATAGTAACTGAAGAAATTTGGGTGAGTTATTTGTTTTCAATTTGTATGTCAATTAGTATGGATGCTGAAAAGATAAAAAAATAAACGTAAAGCGCTTAAATACAGTGCCACTAAGTTCGTTAAAAGTTTAGACGTCACTTTAGTAAATGAAACTAATGTTCGTAATTTAGAAGTATTATACAATCAACTAATTGATAAAATTGACTGTCTTAAAGTGGCTGATAATGAGCTTCTTAATGTAATCGAAGCAAAAGATATCGAAAAAGAGGTGCAACAATGTGAAGACTTCATGGAAAATTTAATTTTCTATAAATGTCAAATTACTCAAAGAATAGCAGCTCTAACACCTCCGGCTGTACCTCCTACTATTAACCCCGCTAATTTATCCAATTCAACATTGGAAACTAGTGGTCTAGTACATCAAGAAGCTAGGTCGTCAATTAAATTGCCAAAACTAACTGTTAATAAATTCTACGGTGACCACAGGTATTGGCTAGAATTCATTAGTCAGTTTGAAAATGCAATAGATAAAAATAGTGGCTTATCTAAAATTGAGAAGCTTATTTACCTTAAGAATTTAGTAGGTGGTGCTGCAGCTAAAGCAATTTCCGGATTCGCATTAACAGAAAGTAATTATGATGCAGCCTTGGAACTTTTAAAATCTAGATTCGGACAAAAGAATTTGCTCATTAATGCGCATTTAGGATCGCTTTTGAACATGACTCCCATAAAAAATACAAGTGATACGAACAGTTTGAGAAAATTATACGATAAAGCTGAAACTGAAATCAGGAATTTAGAAAGCTTGGGAATAAATTCAGAATCGTACGGTAATCTCTTAACACCGATAATTTTGAAAGTATTGCCCTCTGAATTAACTCTTGAATTTAGTAGAAAGAATAAAAGTGATAATTGGGATTTGAAAGCTCTTCTCGAGTTCTTAGGTGAAGAAATACAAAGTCGCGAAAGAGCTCAATCTTTTCATTCTCCCATAAAAGAAAAACAAAATTCGACCCATCCGCTCCAAGAACGCAATCGAGGCGCTTCCGGGTCAAAATCTTTTACCAGAGATACTTTTCGAAAACAGAAAAGTTTCAATTCTTCAGCGGCTGAACTCTTAGTCAATCATACAGTTGCTAGTTCAAAATGTGTGTTTTGTGATTCGAACTTGCATGATTCAGTTTCGTGTGACTCTGTAAGCATAGAAATGAAACGGGATTATTTGAAAAGAAATAGACTTTGCTTTTTTTGCTTTTCGAATAGACACTCAATTTCTTCTTGTCCAAAGCTTAATAAAGAAAAAGGTTGTTCGTTTTGTGGTTTAAAATCACACCCCAAAACACTTTGTTATCGGTTTTATCAGAATTCGGATAAAACAACTTTCACCCCGCCCCAAGAAGAATCTGATGATAATGTTACTAACGTTTCTTCTTGTCAAACTGAAAACAAATCGCAAAGGGTTTTATTGCAAACCGCATCGGTCGTTGCTCGTTATAATAATCAATATAGAAATTGTCGTTTGTTAGCCGACACAGCGGCTCAAAGAAGTTTTGTAGATAGGAAATTTTCAAGATTGTTGAAACTTCCCATTATTCGAAAAGAAAATCTAACAGTTTATTCCTTCGGAGATAAGTCTCCTGTTGGAAAAACGTTTAATGTAGTTAAAATAAGATTGGAAAATAAAGAAGATCCGAATTTGTATTTGGAAATCGAGGCGTTAGAAATAGAAAAAATATCCGCGGCACATATTCCGCCGCCTGCACTATGCATTTCGATGCACCCTTACTATTTCCATTTATAGCAAGCATTTGAAAGGTTTGAAATTAGCTGATACTTCAAATAAGGACGCTAGTGTTTCAGTTTTAATCGGTGCTGATAACTATTATGACGTCATGACAGGTAGAATTAAACGTATTAATCGAAAACTTGTAGCTGCTGAGTCGCTCTATGGGTGGTGTTTAATTGGAATATCAGGCTCTTCAAATAGAAATTCAGGGGATTCTTTCGCCATGAAAGTAATGGTTGAGGAAAACATTTCAAAACAATTAGAGACATTTTGGCAACTAGAAAATCTTGGAATCGAACCAGCTAACGATGATGTAAGTTGTAATGATAACAAAATTTTACGAGAATTCGAAGATAGTATTCGCTTCCAAGATGGTAGATATGTAGTTAAACTCCCTTGGAAGGATAATTTTAAAGAATCGCTTGAAAACAATTACGAAGTGGCATATGAAAGATTTTCAAAATTGTGCTACAGGTTTCAAAATGATCATTCTTTGTATGCCGAGTATAGGAAGGTTGTAAATAATTACATAGAGCAAAATATCAAAGATAGTTCACACGCAAAGATGTTCCACTCCGGTAGAAACGTATGTAACCTTCCTTTCGACCCCTGACGAAAAAGTGGTTCGACCAAGAAGCCGACATTAAGGAACAGGTTGGCGAGACAAGTTTGGGAAAAAGCGTGCTTGAATGATCGAAAAGGCACTAAATCGCCAATGCTGATGTCGCTGCATTTGCAATGCGAATCCGGAGGTGAAGATGTTTTCTCTCTTCTCTCCCCTCTGCGGAAGCGCTGAAAGGGAGGTAATTAAGCCTCATTTGTACGATGGTTCATTGCTAAAGGGTAGTAAAAAAGTCATTGTAGAATCGTCAAGCGTAAGTTATTACGTTAGCGATACGTGATTTAAAAGAATTGGGGCGAAATTAGAATGGCGCAAAAGTATGAAACGAGTAAAAATTTTGAATCCTTAAAATAAATTAATTTTGCCGGAAAAAAAAAACATGCGTTGTTTTTCACTTCGAATTTTTTTTCTTTTTGTCCTTTTTTTAAATCACAATTTGCTTAACACCAGGGCCTGTCATCAGTCGGTGGACCCTGGTATCAGATATTATAAAGAAACCGCTTGTGAACCCCCCCCCCCCTCCCTTTCACTTATTCATTTTTACGCGACATTTTTACCTCTTACATATCCCCCCCCCTCTCTTAATTCTAAAATGAGAGTACTAGTGGGTTGGTAAGATAACTTTATATCAAAAGTACTAAATAAACGATCAGCAAACTTCAACATATTAATTAATTAGCATACTAATTTACATCAGAACTAAACATCCGAAATCTAAATATTTTATTTCAGTTACTGGAAAAACCAAAACATACTTTTTCATTGTGTTCGTGTGTTTTTCACTGTGGATTTTTGCAGTCAAAATGTTCTAGACTTTTGATAAACGCTAAACACGTCTGTTATTTGTTCCCAAACGTGCTAAATACCCCTCATGTTGTTGTAAAACAATTGTTAGAAGATCTTCGAAAAAAAGTAATTCATCATTTATTGAATTACCTTCTCAATCAATTTGGCCAGCCTGAAAAATTGAGACGGATGGACATTCTCCATATCCAATTCTAAGTTCCGCAGTACTTCTTAAAGCACGTGAATCAATTATATCACTGATATAGTAGAGATAAGCAATTTGCAATTATTCAAGATATATGCATTTTCTTAAAATCTGAGCTCCCGTTATGCGTGTGTATCTGTCTGTCGCACTCTAGGGCCAAAATGGACGGACAGCTTTATTTAAAAAAAAAATTTAAAAAAAATCGAAAGGGGAGTTGATCAGGAGTGTTTTTAGCTAGGTTGTGTTTTTGGATGACATTAATTAACGAAGATATTAGTTAAAAACCTCTGAAATGTTTTTCGCGATTTTTGCAGTGAGAACATAGTTAAAAATTTTAAAATTTAATACCAAAATAAAGAGAAATTTTTTCCGCCTTCTGATAAATGTGTTTGGAGCTTCTATCTTTCATAAAATTCGAATTATGACTTTTTTAATGCAGATTTTAATAACCGCTAAGCATTTATTCACGCGATTGAAAACCGAATGGGGTTGTTTCCTTCAGTCAAAAGTAATACTTTTAGTCACTAAAATTGATTGAATAAGCAAAAATAAATAAATAAATAAATAAATGACATAACCCAAAAAATTCTTTCATTTTTCCAACAGTTATTTTTTAATTAATTTTTTAATATGTCCGATTTTTCAAACAAAGCGTGGTCTTGGTGACGTCACAAATGATGCTCTTTGACGCATCTTTGTACCGCGTTTCCACGTTATGATAATCAAGAAGCCAATTAAAATTGAGCTCTACGCTTGCTATTAACCATATCGTTGCCAATACAAGTGAGTAAATATGCGAATTAAATATTTTGCTCTGTGAATGGCAACACAGAATGGCATTTCATCATTTGTGATGTCATAGACAAGAAATGTAAACAATGAAAGCGCGCAGATTTTAGCATTTTTTTTAATATTAAACTTAAACAAATTATTTAAAAAATTGTCAGATCCTGTGTTTTTAAGCATGCTCTTTCAGAAAAAAATACTTTTAAAATTTTGGAAACGACCCCATTCATTGTTGACCAACAAGGGAATTAAAAGCAGTGATTTAAAGTTTTTATCTGTTGCCAGTTTCAATTTAATAGCAAAAAAAAAAAAAAAAAAAAATACTTGACTTTGATTTTAAATAATATAAGACTTTTAAAAGGATTTTCAATTTTCCCTCTTGATTCTGCAGTTGCGACTCAATCGGAGGTTTTTAAAATTTTTAATTTTATCGTTCCTTGTGAATATACGCATTTGCGTTTTATTCCGCAATTTTAACTTTAAGACAATAAAAGTCTTCAGATTTCAAGCGATAAATGTTCGCATTGTATCCTTATCAACTAGAAATCAGTCCGCAGACCTTTTCCACGACACATATATAGTGACCTTTATAACTTTTTCCTGAAAATCACCTTTTCGGACAGCGTTTTTATATGAAGAAGGTTTTTCAAAAAAGTACAGAGATAAATACACAACGTCATGTAACACTTTTAAGAGTTTTTTTTTTTTTTTTTTGAACTACTAAAGCTTAACAAAGAGTAAATATTAGGTTTATTTTGCATTCAATATCATAATGCTTCTTGAGAACACAAAAAGCGTTTCCCCAATAAGAAAAATATGCATGTTTGAACACTCAAAGTTATGATTGAAAGCTAGATAATAATAAATCCTCTTCATGACATGAGCCGCACTTTTCTTCGTTTGTGGTGTCATTTTCAAAAACTACAGGAATTCTTAAATTGTCCTTTGTGACCCAGAAAAATTATTTTGTACTTTTTGAGTTCATTATGAAAAGTTCTTGGTATTTTTTAAAAAATTCTGTTATTTGTTTGTTTACAAAATAAGTCAATTTTTGTTCTGCGCACTTGGATCGTAATGGAAACACAATGTTGTCAGCCCCGCCTTATCTCGTAACGGATAAACGAAAACCCCGCTTATACGAATAAAATCTCCTGGAACCGAATATTTCCCAATGTTAGACATTTCGCAATGTTAGGGATCCCGCTTAATCGAACAATTTCCCCGGTTAATCGAATAATAGTGATCAGCTTTCGCATATGTTTTAGCTGAGAAAATTTTTGAATACATAAAAAATTAATTAAGAGCAATTACTGAAGCAAAAATTAAAAATTGTATTTTTCGGCAAACAACCGGCGGGGGAAAAAACATTCATAATCCATCAAAGCATATCCACTATTCTATTTATTTTCTTTTATCGTTGCCATTACCAACAGACAGTTGATAATTAAATTAAAAAACGCAACGAAATATAAACATTGCAGAAGATAAGAAATTGATAGATATTAATTGCGTAAAACACGGTAATTGAAGTTTGAAAGGTGCTCCCAAAATACCTTGAGCAAGGAATTCACTATTATGGACTGTCTCCAAAAAATATTAACTGAAAAAAGGTGTCGGAACAAAGATTCACTACCCATAGTTGTAAGTGACATATGATTTTCATACGTACTTTTATTTACTTAGCTTATTTAAAACGCTTTTTAATAAAAAACATGTTTCTTCTATTACTTAGATATTGATTTAATTTAACGTTTTAAGACAAACGTTGTCAATCAGGAAAAATAAATAAAATTTCCCCGCTGATTCGAATAATATTTCTTGGAACTCACGGTATTCGTTTAAGCGGGGCCGACTACCAGTTTTCCATTCAGTAGGGAAATTCATCACAGACCTCCTACGATCAAGAAAAACCATCGTTCAGCTCGCCTTAAACCTTATCATACTGCCCTGTGCAGGTAAACAGCAGTAACTGCAGAAATGATTTTTCAAGATATTTGAAGAAACGCGTTTTGGATTTAATGCTAACAATAGGAAAGTGTTGGAATTAGACGTCTTTTTCGCGCGTTATTTTCAGCGGAAACCAAATAAGCGAGCTTGTACAGTAAAGATAACGCACAATAGATGACAAAAATGCAAAAAAATCAAAAATGAAAAATTTGCAGTTACTGCTTTTCCCCTGCACACGGCAGTACAGTATTGCACCATTAATATCCTTAGACCTCATTAACAATTTCACTGATGATCTCCGGGGGGGGGAGGGGGAACTAACCTTACGGACATAGCTTTTTCTTCCGTGCCTCTGGGGGTGATGGGTAGTGATTGGTGTTTTCGGAGGAAAGGAAGAGAAGACAGAACTAATAAGAGAGATGGGGAAGGGGGAAAGCCCGGTAAATGTATCTTTACAGAGTTTCCTAAAAAGTAACAACGACTAGGATCATTCAGCAGTTTTCCAAAAATCATTAGTGGGTCCCCTTATTAAGCGTGCAAGTTGCTCCGATATTCGATAAAGTTCGATAATTTTCCATGATTAAGTAGGAAGAGAATAAGCTTGATCCATTTCGCCGTACGAAACTATTCAAAATAGTTATACCTGGATGGAAACAATTAAAAACTCATGTTTAAAACTATTTTCGTCCCGAAATGTACTCGAGAGAACTCGTACTGAAACTTCACTTTGACAAATTCAACAGAATCTAATAAAAGTGAAAATGTTTTAGATTGTGCAAAAAAAAAAAAAAATAATAATAATAATAATTATTATTTACAAAGGTCGGTAACATGATAATGAGTGATAGTCTTTCGATGATGAAAAGTAATGAAAGATGTCTAATTTAAAAAATAGCTTTGATCCCACAAATTCAATTCATTTCTGGTGAAATGATTCAATGTTTTTCGTAAAACAATGTTTTTTTATGCTACGTAATGTGTACTACAGCCTATATAGAGCTAATATTCTAATGATCAATAGGCAATTTCATTAGTTATTTCCTTTTATATTAAATTTACCTTGACTTCAATCAGTTTGGTATGTATTCTCATTTTCCCAATTGTATTGTTTGCATCAAAAATAAAGATTGCATTAAAAATTTGAGTCAATAAAATTCATAATACACTGAAACACTTTATTACTTAAAATAAGAATATTTACATGATTAGTTCATTAGTTTGCTTCCATATCACTACATTTCTTATTGTTGTCAGGGTAACAAATTAATTACAACACTACATTTCACTAGAAATATGCTCAGATGCAATGATAAATAAATTGAAATATTTGTGACATGGGTTTAAGTTACATCCATAGATCAAATGAAAAACAAATAATGGAATTTTTATTCAAAGTGTATTATACAAAAGAATCAGAGCTCAATTACCAACCAGACCAATTAGGCTGTTGGCCATGGGTCCCCAATTTTTAAGAGCCCCAAAAATACTAAAATTGCTGCAGTTTCTATGTAAGAAAATTAAGGTACTCTCCTGAATTTATCTAGTTTTTCATGTGTACAAGTGTGGGTTGCTTTGAATAAGTGATTTAATACCTGAACACCCCTGAAACTACCACCCCTGATTCTTTATTAATGCTTTTGTTTATAAGGTTTGACTGTAGAGGACCCCCAAAAAATTTTGTTTATTGTCTACATTAGTCGGACCCTGAAAATATTACATACAAAGATCCAATTCGTCACACATCACGCAAAGCGAATATATGCATTGCAAGAACTTACAAGTTGACCGCAATTCGGTGAAGCCTTGTTACTAAACTTACTAGATATTTACTTCATGTAGTGAGTTTTTCTGAATGTAACTAGACTGCCAACTGATTATAGCAGAGCAAACATGCTGGAGGCAGTCCTTGTTTCAGAAGCCTACACTTTGATTTAGAAATGCATAAAATGGAGTTAAAACTGCATAATTTGGGTAAAGCAGCTGAAATTATCTGAAAACTAGAGCTGCTAGAGAAACTTTTAAATTTATTTCTTCGTTTAAACCATTTCTTTAAATTAAAAAAAAAGAAGAATACTCCCCTAAAACAACTCCCGTAGCAGACCAAAAAGGTTATTTTGTTTTTACAACCTCAATGATATAAATCAGCAAAAGTGGAAATAAATAATAATGTTTCTTCCCTCAATGATCAGTAAAAGGGGAAATTTAGGGCGAATTCATTCTGATTAGTAGATGCATTAGTTCGCACAACGCTCAGGGGTCGAACGGCGCGATGACACTTCTTCCAGGCCCACTCAAAGAGAAAAATCGCGGTATCAGTTGCGGTTTTTCAACAGTAGCAAATGAGTACATTAGTTAAAAGAGAGGAACGATTGAACATCTGGAACTCTTCAAATCTTCAGATACAAAAGGCTTTAGAATCTCCATGGGGGGTGTGTCTCCCCGACTCCCGCGAGGAAATGGCAATCCTCCGCCAAGCCAGTTCACCGTTGGCGACGAATTTGTTCCTAAATGTCGGCTTTTGTCCCAAAACATGTTTTCGTTAGTAATTTATTTTCTCTGCGGAGCTTACAAACCGGTCTCGAAGTGAAAGTTCTTCTCCCTTATCTATATTCTTTGAAAATATTGTAGAGCGTGTTCCTGAATCAAGTGTAGCAGATAGTCCAGAATTCTATTTGCCCCATATGGCAGTAATTCGAGATGATAGGGTGTCTAGTAAGCTCAGAGTTGTTTTCGATGCAGATTCGCATGAAAAGGGCAAGTTTTCATTAAATGATAGTTTGCATATAGGACCTAATTTGTATCCTGATTTGTTTGAACTTTTGTTATCATTTCAAAAGCATCCAATTGCGTTCACAGTTGATATTAAACAGGCATTTTTGAATGTAGCAATTAACGAATCGGATAAAAATGTAACTAAGTTCTTTTGGACTGAAAATCCATATTCCTTTTCAGACTCTTTAGAAGTTCTAAGGTTCAATCGTGTTCTCTTCGGAATAAATAGTTCCCCCTTTCTCTTATGTGCTACTATTAAACACCATTTGAAGAAGTATTCTTCTATTTTTCCGCAAACTCACGAACTGTTAAACAAATTTTGTTACGTCGATGACATCATAGGAGGTCAAAATACTGTTGCATCGGCAATGCAACTAGTTTAGAATGCGTCCAGATCTTTAGAGAAGCAAATATGCCCTTGCACAAGTATGCTACTAATTCTGCTGAATTGCGAAAACTTTGGGAGAAGAACGGGTTTTCTACTGAAACGTCATCAAACCCAATTGGTCAAAACATGATAAACTATAAAGTATTAGGCATTTCCTGGGACGCTGACAGGGATTTGTTTTATTTTAACGTAGAAAATCTGATATCCCTTGTATCGAAAGGAATTGATACAAAAAGATTCCTGTTGCAAGTTGCTGGTCGAATTTTTGATCCTATAGGATTTGTAGCTCCTTACGTAATTCGTTTGAAGATTCTCATTCAACGCGTCTGGGAAATGGGTCTTCTTTGGGACCAGGAAATGCCCCAAGTTATCAAAAAACTTTTCAGTCAATGGTGTCTTGAACTGAAAGACTTAAGTTTAGTTGAAATCCCTCGCTTTTATCATTTCACGGACTCTTACACAGTTGATGTGCAACTGCACTCCTTTTCGGATGCATCTAAAAAGGCCTACGGAACTGTAATATATTTTAGAGTCATTAAGACTGACGGGACTATAACAACTAGTTTTATCACTTCCAACAGCAGGGTTGCCCCGTTTAAAGACTCTTTCTTTGCCGAGGTTGGAATTGATGGGAGCACTGCTTTCTGCCAGGTTGTGTGCTAAAGTCTGTAAAGCTTTAAAATTTGAGAAGTCCTGCTTTTTTCATACGGATTCCTCTATAGTTTACCATTGGATTAGAGGAGAACCGTCCTGTTACAAACTGTTCGTCAAAAATAGGATAGAGGAGATTCAAAGACTGACTGAACCACCGAAATGGAATTTTTGTCCTGGGAGGGACAATCCAAGCGATATTGTAAGCAGAGGAATATCTGTTCGGGAATTGAAAGATAGTCAACTTGGGTGGCACGGACCACCCTGGCTTAGCCAAACAGAGCAGTTTTTGCCAAAAATAGAGGCCCAAAACGTCAGCAATCATGACCTAGAACTAAAGAGTAAATTTAGAGAAGTTTCGCAAAATGAAGTAATCCTCGAAAATCGCGAAAAGCTCATTAACATTGATAAATTTAGCAGTTATCTCAAATTATTGCGAGTAACTGCCTTCGTATTTCGATTTATACACAACGCAAGAAACACGTCGAAAAATAAAGGCGCTCTCGAAACAAATGAGCTTAAATTGTCTGAAGAATACTGGATTAAAGAAATCCAGAAAGAAGCTTATTGGTCAGAAATAGTCGATTTAGAAAGATCTCAAAAAGTTAGCGATAGTTCAAAAATTCGTTCTCTAGTACCTTTCTTAGATCCCAGGAATATTTTGCGAATAAAAGGGAGATTAGATGAATCAGAATTTTCTCTATACGAGAAACAACCCATCCTTCTACCAAAAAACTCTAAATTTTCGGAATTATTAATCTTACATGAGCATACTAAGAACTTTCATATCGGAGTAACAGCTACTCTAGTAATGCTTAGAAGAAAGTTTTGGATAGCGAAGGGGAGACAACTCGTGAAGAAAGTACTTAGAAAATGCTTCATTTGTAGAAAATACAAATCCAAACCAGCAAACGAAATAACAGCGCAACTTCCGAAAGACAGAATTGTAGAGAATCCACCTTTCGAAATTTGTGGCCTTGATTTTGCAGGAGCTATTCTTTACAAATGTGATAAGGAAGTTAAAAAGGCTTATTTTGCAATTTTCACCTGTGCTGTAACTAGAGGAATTCACTTAGAATTAGTGTCCTCCATGTCTACAAAGCATTTCTTACTAGCCTTTAGAAAATTCATTTCCAGGCGAGGTAGTTGCAGCGTTGTTTATTCGGATAAGGCAAAATCATTCAAAGCCGCAAATAAAGATCTAATGTACTTCTATAACATTCTACAAGATTCGGAATTTAAAGATTTTATATCTTCACGTGGCATTAATTGGAAGTTTATCGTAGAAAGGGCGCCCTAGTGGGGCGGATTTTACGAACGTCTCGTAAAATCAGTGAAAGATCCACTCAGAAAAGTTCTCGGAAAAGCTCTTCTCACGTTTGAAGAACTTTCATCTGTTTTGACTGAAATCGAATACGTCGTTAATTCGAGACCTTTAACATACGTTACTGATAATTTTTCTGAGCCCAAGCCATTAACTCCTCTTGACTTTTTGCAATATGGAAGGAAAAATCACGACTATCCATTTAATTTTGCTGAGTTAGTTAATAGAGTGTCAACTAGAGAGTCCTTATTAAAAAGAAAGCAGTATCAAACTACACTTTTGAAACATTTTTGGGTTAAATGGAAAGAACTATATCTACTTAATTTGAAAACAGTTCACCATTTCAAATCGCCTAACATTCACAAAGAAGTAAAGATGAATGATGTAGTGCTCGTCGAAGGGAATTTCAAAATCTAAACTACTATGGGACTTGGGAATCGTTCAAGAAACTTTTCAAGGTAGAGATGGACATATCAGAGCTTGTGTCGTCAAAACCAAAAAGGGACTTTTCAGAAAACCTGTGCAGCTGATATATCCCCTTGAACTTTGTGAATGAACTGGTTTCACGTATCCTTTTTATGATTAATTAGTCGAAAAGTTTATAGAAAATTTGTTTTAAACTCTTTTTTTTTCCTTCAAAATTTTGAAGTATTTGTGTTGTTGGACTTTAATTAACTTCTTAAAATAATTTGCTTAAATATTTCATTAATTTTGGAAAAAAAAAAAAACCTTGTTTATAGTAAAATTAATTTTGTTAACTTAAGTTTAAAATTGTAAAATTGTTTGAACATAAAATTCAAAAATAGAAATTACATTTTATATAAGTTTGTAACCATATGGTTTCTGGTATTTTAATCTTTATATTTAGCAACCTATAGTTATTGCATTCGTTATTGTTTACTGAGGAGAAGAATTTCCTTATGTATTTGCCTTTGTTATAGTTCTTTTTATAGGTTCTATTGATGAACTCTTAGAGTTCATGGTGGGGAGCTGTGGAAAATCTCCATAAAAATCCTCGAGTATACCTGTGCACAAGAGGGCGCTTTTCGATATGCAAATTTCCCACCTGTTGGTTCAATTTAGTTAGATGTCTTTCTGTTCATGTATCGTGGATTCGTGGCATTCGATAGCTTGATTTTTGTTGATGTTGGTCGTCTCGTGGCAGTTCGAATAGCAAGGGCAATTTGGAAGCCCTTTCGTATGTAAAATCCAAATAAAGTTAATTTAGTTTTTAGATAGTTGCCTTAACATTTTCTTTAGCTACAGAAATAATATACAGGGTGACTGAAAAGTCCTTGACACATTTAAAAAAATTCATAGAAAACCAACAAATTGCCGTATGAATTTGCGGTTTGCACCATAATACTTCACAGGTTCAAGAGTTTTTATGACATCAAAAAATTAAAAAATGAAAAGGGGAAAAAAAGAAGAAGAAAAAAGGCATTTCGCAGTCAGGTTATCAGTATATGCTACGCTTGTAATTCTTTTTTCAGTAATTTTCATTCTGAAAATTAAGAATTTGATCTTGAAAATTTCTTTTTGAGTTTTCCCATGTCAACAAAAACGATTTAAAAGTAACTTTTAAATTGTTTATGTTGACATGGGAAAACGCAAAAAGGAATGAAAATTACTAAACGAAGAATTACAAGCATAGCATATACTGACACCCTGGCTGCGAAATGCCTTTTTTCTTCTCCCCCCCCCCCCCCCCACCATTTTTTTCGATGTCATAAAAACTCTTGAACCTGTGAAGTATTATGGTGCAAACCGCAAATTCATACGACAATTTGTTGGTTTTCTATGATTTTTTTAAATGTGTCAAGGACTTTTCGGACACCCTGTATAAGGATGTAAATCAAAGAAATCGATCGAGAATTGAGGAAGATCTCGCGTAGGAAAAAAAAAAAAAACAGGTTACAGAAATAATATATAAGGATAAATTAAATGCATGCATCAAAAATAGTTATATCTTTCGTTCTAATTAAGATAGAAACAAGAATCAAACGTCATTTTAAGCACAAAAACACGGAGAAGTTTCTTAAATGATAAAAACAAAATGCAAAAATTGACGATTTTTTTTTTATCCCGGACCTCCTTAAAACGAACTCAAAGGGGTGCTTAAAATCAGTTCGTCTTAGCAGTAATTTGTTTTAACCATGTTCGAATTCGTGAGCTTCGACAAACAAATCCGTGATGAGCACTAATGGAAGGAAATAATACTTGTTTCTTTTTCTCAAAAGATTGCAAAACTTGTGGTAAAGATTATCATGGTTGCAAGATTGCTGCTGATGATGCCATAAGTTGCTTGTGTAACGAAGGTTTCATACAACATGGAATGGAATGTAAAGGTATTTAATTCTTTATTCATACATGGTCATATTTTCTCAGCGTTTTTATTTATTTAAGTCAGTGATAAGAAGGCATTAATGCAGTGCGAAATGGGTCATTAAGATGCAGTGCAGTCAAGTCCGTCATTTCTATTTTTTAGGGCGGAGGAGGGGTAGTCATAGGGGGGAGTCTCAGCGAATCAAACCAAAAAAACAACCAAAAATTACATTAATTTGAATTTTTGGCATCTTGAATTCAAATTATGTTTTTCGCAATCACGAGCGTGTGTGTGTGTATGAATGCGTGTGTGTGTTTATTTAGGCGCATGTGTGTGGGTGCGTGTGTGTGTGTGTGTATGTATGCATGTGTGTGCGTGTTGTGTATGCAGTGCTGTGTGTGTACGCGCGTGTGTGTAGGTGTTTGTGTGTGTGTATGTAGGTATATGTGTTTGTGTCTGTGTGTAGGAGTGTGTGTTTGTGTCTGTGCGCAGGCATGAGTGTGTATGTGTGTGTAGACGTGTGTGTGTGTGTGTAGGATATGGACGCAACCTGGAGACGGTAAGAGGAGCAGCATCGTGAGGCCGGTCGACGCGACGGTGGTGCTGGCAGAGGGTGCTGGTGGGAAAATAAAATGATAGGAATTCAAAACAGTCAAGTGAGAACAATAAGCAATCGTGATTGCTCAACAAGCCCACTTTTATGTAAATATATTAATTTCTCAAAGTCAGAGGGAGCAACCGCTCCCTCAAATTACTAAGGAAGGAGCAATTCTCCCTCTGACTTTGAGAAGTTAATATATTTACATAAAACTGGGCGTGTTTTAGGTTAGTTTTTGGTTCAATTCGCTGAGTCTATGCACCCTATGAACATGAACCCTCTATCTCCCCCAACTTCGGCCTGGAAATATCAAAAGGACGCACTTGACTGCATCTTAATAACCCATTTTAACCCATTTCTCACTGCATTAATGCCTATTGATGCCTGCTCAACTAAACAAATGACTGGCCTGCGGATATGATGTGTACTAAAGCTTCTCAAAAATTAATCAATATCGCACTGAATAACTGAGCTTAATTAGAAATTTCGAAATTAACAGCAGTTGTAATACTATTCAATGAACTGTACAGAATTAATAAGTGAACAGAATGTGTTCAGAATAAATATACACATGAATTGAACACTTGTTTTAAAATTAGTATTATTCATGCTCGATTAAAAAAAAAAAAGAAAAAAAGTAAGAAAAGAAAAGTCAAAATGTTTCTATTCTACCCCAGGGCTTGGCCAAAAGTCACAAAATTTGAAAAATTAGTGCATGCACTTCTTTTGGGGATACAAAGTTATTTGCCTTCACAAAATTTACATTTTATAGATTTCAACTTTTGCACGTTTCGTTTCTAATAAAATACTTCTTACAGTAAATAAATAGAACTATGAAGGGATTAAACGTCGCTGAATCTAGTGTAGCCATGATCAATCATAAATCATATTCTGAAAAAAATGTGTCAGTCGATAAAATGCACAGTTTCAAATTTTTTTGAAAAACTCTTTCCACTGGACCATCCCTACGAAATGGGGACTGCGTTGCCAGGGCCATATCCAGAGGGGGGGGAAGGGGGGACCCCTCCTCAAAATCCAAAATGTTTTGCGTCGTAAAACAGAAGTTTTTTTTTTTTTTTTTTTTTTTTTTCATTTCTAATGTCATAAAAGGAAAATAACTAAGTTTTTCTATACAATTAAAATTTGAAGAAATACAGAGAAAGCAATTCTAGATCTCATTAGCTGCAAAGCATATTTGAAATTTAGACCTTTAATTAGATCTTCCTGCTCTCTTTCCCAATGCAATTCAGGGTCGCCCAGTGCCAAGGCAGGCCCATTGTCAGTTTGGTAGATTTGCCCTCCTCCGGGGCGTGCACAGAAATTTTAGGACCCGTCACAAATGACTTTCTTGGGCCCCCCTCCATATTGTTTACCCCTTTTTTCACCCCTAATTTTAAAAATATTGGGCCATATTCATGCTCGGGACCGGGCCAAACGCGGTGTCCTTTCTCCCCATTTTGCACGCCCCTGCCCTCCTCCCCTTAAAACTCTTATAAAACTTACACTGCGCCGATTTCGAGCCGAAGACTCCCCAAAAGCTGGGACCCTAGTTTCCAATTAGGCTAGTATCTGGTTACCAAAATGTGCCAAATTCAGCTCCTCGAGTAAAAAATGCAAAAATCATGATTCTCGCGTTTTTGTAGCATATTTTTCCAGATGAATTTTCGTGACTGATATATTCCATGTCTTTCCATTTATTTAATACCGAATTCAGTATTTCGGAAGTTCTTTTGTTATTTTTTGTTTTTATCTTACTTCTACTGCATACAGTTAATATCTTAAGCATGAGGGGGGAAAATGATAGTTTCTCTACTCTATTTCATTTTCTGCGCTACTGTGATTGAAAAAAAAAGTTTTGAGAAATATTTCGTTACATTTATTTTAAACTTAAAACGGGTGTGTCTTACAAAGTTATAATCATTTTTAAGTAATTTCAACTGTTATAGAGTCTTTGAAAATGGTTTAAGTTTTTGAAATTCCTTGAAAAGTTCTCCAATTTTGTATCAAGAAAATAAAATATGAATTGTGCAAATGGCCACAATATTACTCTTTCGTTGTTATTTTCTGAATCTCTACACCATTTCTTTTAAACCGTTTTGCACAAATTTTAAACTGTGGGGCTTTTGATAAAATGAGGAGAGGAGGAGTGATCAAAAATCCACTACACTAAAAGCCGATATGAGCAAATGACGATGTGCTTCTCTTTTCTCCTCTCTCGTTTTTCCTCTCTGTCGATTAATGTCAACGATTTGTCGAGCAAGCAATTTTTATTTTGATTGATCTTGATTTGCCTATTTTTCTTCACATTTCTCTAGTCTCAATTACCCCCATATAAGGCCTCAAAATACAGATTTTTATACCTATTTTTCAAAAAAATTCCCTGGGGAGAAACCCCCGGACCCCCGGAAATTATGGATGTTCTACATTCGACTTATTAAAGGACCCTTGTATGTGGTAGTGGATCCTTACCACTACAAAGGTGAATAAAAAAATAATAAGAAATAAAAATAAAAATAACAACAGTCCAACAGTGGAATAAAAAATCGTGACAAAAAACATCTACAACTATCTATCAACTACCAAAGGGACCTCTGGCCCTCAAACTATGAAGGACTGCGTGCCAGGCGCCTTGCCTTCAAAAAACACCTTCTATGTAAATATTTTTATGCGTGTATTTGTGTCCAAATGTATTTTTGTGTGTGTGTGTGTGTGTGTGTGTGTGTGTGTGTGTGTGTGTGTGTGTGTGTGTGTGTGTGTTAGGGCAATGTGCGAATCCGGGCCCCTCCCGAAAAAAATTTCCGGATACGGCCTTGCGTGTTGCGCGCTCAGACACGCCCAACGCTCAGAGTGAAGAGGTTGCGCGTTGCCTTTTGCATCCTGAAAGTGACAAGAAGAGGAGAGGCCTAGCTCCTGCATCTTTCATCTTATTAGTACATTATTGCGCCGAATAAAATATAATGTTATTTTTGAAACAAATTTGAACTTTTATTCTCTTGCGTTCGGAAGTTGTGAAACATACGGTAAGTAAGTGTGGAGTATTTCGATCTGGATACTTTTTCTTTTATTATTTAAGACGGTAAGTCCCGTTTTATTTTTGGTATGATATTAGGGAAATGAAAAATTCTTCGAAGAGAGAAGTAGAAAATGAGGAAGCTGCAAATGGCAGAGAAAAAGAAATAAAAAAAGATAATAACGTATACGAACCTGCAATAAATATAATAGAAAAGGCAAAAATTGCATTCAATAATGGTTGTGAGAGCATCAAACTTATAATCTCGGGAGTGACGGATAAGACTCCCACAAACAGTACAAAAATATTCAATAAACAACTGGATAAAATTATTTCCACAGAAGACACAATTAAACTTACAGGCAAGCAAAACTTAGTCATAACAACAAATAATATAGCAACGGCAAAAAATTATCTCCAAAACTAAAGAAATCTGTAAAACTGAAATTACCTCCAGAATTATAGACAAAACCCTTACTTCAAAGTACATTAGTTAAAAATGTAGATACAGAAATCAAATTCGCGGAAATTGCAGAATATTTAGCGAATGATAGCGTACAAGTCGCTCAAATAATAAGGTTTAATAAGAAATGGTTGAAGGAACCTATTCCAGTAATATTAGTTAAAGAATTTGGAAAAACAGAACAAAAAGAAATCAAAATAGGCAGAGTCTTACACAAAACACAAAAATGTAAAGATCAGTCAAAGGTGTATTACAACTGCCTTAACTTAGGTCACCAAAAAAAAAAGACTAAAGGGAAAACAAAATGCCTCACATGTGGAGGCAAACGCAAAAAATGTAATAACGAACCAAAATGAATAAGATGTGTAGAAAAGGATCTATCGACAGATAAGGATTGCCCAATTTACAAAGAAAAATTCAAAAAATACCCAATCAGCTCCTAAACCGGTCAGTACAACCAAAACTTGGGCCAATATAGCTTGCGTTCGACGAACCTCACCGGTCAACCGGTGAGTAACTGGTTGCTAACCTCAGCGTTCTTGAGAGTTACTGATGGTTGCTCTCCCATGATGGTCAAGAGCCTAACTGGTTGCTTTCGATGTCGTTTTATGAGCCTCACCGGTTGATCTACCGGTCAACCACAACTCTAGCGGGTTGATTGGTTGATGGAACTATGTGATCTTTTTGACCAATTATATGTATTTTTCACCTGCGTGTTATTCGTCTGCGTCAAGTAACCGGTGATCAACCAAAAGCGTTCGATGAAACAGTGGTTCGTGAACAACCGGTTAGCAACGGCTGACATCATTGCAGTCACGTGATTAACCAACCATGCTCATCGAACATAAGCATAGTAACACCGAGAGAACCAAAAAACAAAAATAATAAAGCTGAAAATAAGAAGAATAATTCACCTATCACTTTTGCGGATCTTAGC
>NC_072738.1:153959291-154089487 GCF_026930045.1 Uloborus diversus | reverse complement strand
GGCTGTAATTTACTGAATATATGAACTTATGTTTTATCATGACAATGCGGTTACATGACAAAATACGTATTGAGGCTGAAAAACTAATCTTATGTATGAACAAAAATTTATTAACTTTATTAAAATAATCGTAATCGAAATAAATCTCGTATGCGAAATGAGACATGAATCACAACCGTGAGGAATAAATTTGGCCGAACTAAAGATTAATTATTAGAACTTTTTTTCATCCCAACTCGGTAACTACAGTCCATTCTTAAGCGAACATTAAACGACAATTCCGAAAATTTTAGAAATTTTCGAGCGTGTAATGACCTGTCTTTTATTCGCTGATAATAAACGCAGAAAACAAATTACCCCCGCCTGCCAATTGGGTTCCCGATTAATCATTCCGTCCGTGGATGGCAAGTGACCTCTAGAGAGAGTTTCAGGTATTAAACTTTTCAAGGAGTTTCTGGTCTGAATTATCAAGCGTTTTGAGTTTGCATCTGTTAGAAGAGAATAATGATAAATATCTGCAGCGGAGCGGCACTGAAATGAAGTCCATACTGCAAATATAATGCATTTTTTATGCTTTAATTTTAGGGTATAAAACATGTTTGATTGAAATTGAGTAGAATGATTCACTAAAAATGAAATTGATTCTGTTTATCACACAAACGTAATTTTCAAACGGTGGGTCGCGACCCCCAGGGGGGAGATCGCGGGATGTGCCCAGGGGTGTCGCGAGATATGGGAGAAAAATTTAAATTAATTTTATTTATTGCTATGTTTTTCGTACTGCGTGCAATGATAGAAGTTGAAGGAATGCAGGGTCAATAACTATCATAAAACTACTGCAAGATTATAAAATCAGTAAGTTCTACTTCTGTCTCTTATTATAAAGCAATTCAAGAGACAAAAATTTATGTTTATTTTACTATTTACTTGTGCTTCTAAGGATAAAACTTCACTATTTGTGTAGTTTTTATTTATTGTTTTAGAGTTTATACAGAGTTAAAAATTTGGGATTAAACATGTTAAGCTGCCGAATGTGAAAATTGTCTCTCTTCAGGAGAGCCAAAATAATAATTTTTTTTCAACCTGATGATTTATTTATTTTTCTCTAAACCATCAAGATCGAAAAACGCGATTTTTCACATTTGTTAGTGTAGTATGTTGCCGACGATTTCACAGAATTAATACCTAGAATTAACGAGGGCATTATGAATCGTTTCAGAGTAATCAGAATTCAATGAAATGAAAGTTTTTAAAAAGAAAACAGCAAAAAAAAAAGCGTAAGCTAGGGAACTGCGGTTACTGCCCGTAATTATAGTATATACTAGTCGTATATACTGCCCGAAAATATTAGTTGATACGTGAAGATTGCAACACGTCCCTCAGGTTATTACCAGTGTTAAAGGGGCTTAAATGCAAATGCCTACCCGCATTACTTGCTTCCCCCACTGCTAACGATGCCACTAACTGCTAGATGGTTATTGTACGACAGTTTAACTTTTGATCATCAAAGGAGACGTTCGTGATGGAATATACTGTTCTTAAACAAAAACCAATATTCCAAACTTTATTTCCGTATATAAAAGAAAATTGTTTTTAAATATAACTGGGAGTTATATTGCAATGTGTGTCATTCTGAACTAAATTGGATGTGATAGATATTATGAATACTCGCTCTTAACTTTTTCGCAAGTATGTTTTTCCTCAACTGAAATGCTTGTTTTAAAATATCAACCGTAATTATACACTGACGAAACTGTTATCAATAGATCCTCTTTTACAACTAAATAAGTTTACTAGTTTTCTAATTTGCTAATAGATGGCGCAAATACCGTATAACCTGGCTGAGAAGCGCCATCTGTGAAGCAACTGAGCCTCTATAGATTCCTTCCTATTAGTCATACTTACTGTAAATGTATCAATGCTGTGATTCTGAAATGATGGATAAATGTAATTTTGCTTTTCGCTATTTCTTGCGCGCCATGCATATTCCGAGCATCATCTGCTGTTACTCAAATACTACTTGCGTTGTTATTTGTCCTAATCAATTTTTTTTTATTTATTTCTTTTTAGTAGCCCGTTTCTTAAAAGTCAGGAAGTCTTCATAATTGATATTTTTTATAAATGGCTAAACTGCGGTAGGATAGAATGCGTCGTTTTTAAAATATAAATTTTGAGCATGCGTAGTTTATTTTTAATTTTACGCAAAAACATTTTCCAGGAAGTTCTGGGGGGCTAAAACGGAACTTTACTATTTCTTAAACAAAGTCATACTAATTTAAGTTCGCAAATTCAAGAAAAAAAAACTTTTCCTTTCAACAAATTTGAATGACATTTGATCGTTGCACCAAGAGGCAACCGAAAAGGATTTATGCCCTAACAGCTGTTGTTGATGCACTAGAACACAAAATTACTGTCACTGCTTTGGCTCATTTGGTTCAAAACATATTGGCGAACGTATCTTGGTAAATTCTGTTTTCCTCAAAGAATATTTTGCTTTATTTTTTCTATATACTGATAATTACATAATTTCTATCCCCCAATTCGCTTAGAACATTGGACACTTTTGAAGCATCTTTACACTGACCACTCCCAAAAGGCTAAAATGTTTTACAAACTAGTGTGCAGCACTGAGTTGAAATTATATGGATTCTTTTTTTAAACGATTTGAAAGTTATTACGAAAATGAGCCAGTGAGAAGAATTTTACTCTGAAAAATAATTCGAATAAGTAAGTATACCAGCTGGAATAATCTCCCGGGAAAGGGGTTTGGTCATAGCAAACGTTATATTTTTCTGGAGGGGGTGGGGGATGGGGTGGGGGGCATAGCTAAGGGGAGGTAAACTGCAGCATAAGAAAATATCAGTCTTTGAGATATTTGAAGAAATACGCTTTTGATTCCATATTAACAACAGGGAAATGTCGGATATTTGCGTTTTTGTTGTGCTTTATTTTTTGCCGCTCGGAAAATAAAACTAAAGTTTACTAAATGACAAAAATGCATAAACAATTAAACATTATTACTTATCAAGGCTTCGCGTTTACAAAATAAAATTCACAACGAGCCAAATAGATCAGTTTTGCGTGCAGTATGTGGCCCGCGGGGGATGGTTTTGGCACCACCACAAAGTTTTAAAAAATTAAGGGTCCGAAATTTTAAGTTCAAGGCTTTCGGTTAATGATATTAATCTTCAAAATGAACCATGTTGATCAGTATAGCGGCGGGCATATGGCCCGCGGGCTATAAATAAGTTATTATAAGGTACTTAACATTTTATGGCGCTAATTATAATTTCACAGTCTCTAATTTTGGAAGCAATGATTCCTGCGCCATGTTTGGCACTTTTTCTAAACTTAGACATCCAGTTTTCGGTTTAAAAACTGGCAGAAATTAAAAAATCGTCAAGATATTATAATAATGATATTTCACTTTGGTCCAGCAATTTTAGCATTTTAGTTGGAAAAAATTCAAACCCAAGATTTTCCTTCACAAAAAGCTTTGATATGTCTTCCTCAACGACATCACCCGACTTTTTGCTGTACGCTTCCCCCTTTTATTGGGGGCGTCAAGGAGGGAAATTTCAACTTCGGTGTCTAGAAAAGTAGGATATCATTTTTTAACGTATTTATTTAGCTGAGTCAAAAAAACCATAACCAAATCGATATTACAAATTTTTGGGGGGTTTTGACAAATATGTGTAGAAACAGTTTTAAAGGAACATTATTTAGCTTGAATTTTTAATTTGAACTCATTTTTATCGTGTATTAAAAAATTCCAAAGTTTGCTTCCCCCCCTCTCACCTTTAGCTCACCCCCAAAGGTGGGGGAATTTTAGTGCGTTTACTTTCTAAGTACTATTAACAATATTCTGAAGTTAAAAATGATCGGACTTTGGGGGGAAATTTTGGCCTCCGACTCTTGAAATTTTAAACCTTCCAATCTCGACTCCGACTCTTTTATCTCAAAACTAATGTCACGCCGCTCATTAGAAAGCAAAGAAGTATAGGGGGAATCATTAGTTTGGAAATTCATAAAATAAAACTGCTATTACTTTTCTCAGCATCGGGAGGAATTTCCCAATTCGAAACGATAAGATTATTTCCAGCCGTTGATGCTTGGAATTCAAATGCAAATAATTAACGTGGAATAACAAAGTTAAGGAATACGTGAAATACACCGCCAGCTCAGTCATTTCCAGCCGAGGACTGCAGTTTCGTGCTTATTAGCACTCAGCAGCCCGGCATAAGAAAGTGACTGAGCTGGAGATGGAAAAACCTCTTATGAAAGCCAAGAGTGCGAAACAAACTGGTAGCTAATATAGAATTAGCAGACCAGACGAGTGACCGAAGCAATGGTTCTGTTCAACTCGAAGATTGAACGCGAGGCAAGGTATATTCAGTAAATTACCGCCCATTAGCCAGGGCTAAAGCAGAAATACGTGAAATACACCGCCAGCTCAGTCATTTCCAGCCGAGGACTGCAGCTTCGTAATTATTAGCACTCATCATGTTTAAGTTATCCAGGATTGTACAATCAACCCTTCCAGCTCCCCGCGCTTGTAATCGGGGGAAAGTATAAGGGTCGTGTGAAAACTAAACTTGCGCATCGGAACACGGGGCGAAAGTCCCAAATCAGTGAAGTATAAAACCTCCACATTTTCAGATCAAGACAAGCATAAAATAGAGGCATAAAATAGCGCATAAAATAAGGGACAATAGTGTATCAAGCACAGGATCTTCTTCAAGATGCGTGGTGTGTAGTCTCCATCTTCCATTTTACCCCTCCCCCTTTTTAAAGTTCCAGTGTTCAAAATGTTTTGATTATGCCATGTGCCCCCCATTTATGTCATGTGCCCTTGCCCCTTGTTGAATAAAATGATATTCTGGATTATTAAACTTATCCGCCTCTTAATTCAAAATCACAACGCAATTCTCAAGTCTCTATAGGCACAGGGCAGGGCTGTGACACTAATACGACATCGACAACGCAGACCTGGTATTTTCTCTTGTAAGAGGCGGATTAGTCATAGGAAGCCGGAGTTTTTCGTACAGAGACGCTACAAAAATCCGAAACGTTACTGAATATTTCCGTGTAACGTTTTGGGATTTTAATGGTTTTTACCCACTTCCTGGAAAAATCAAGTATTATTGTCAAAAAGTTTCCTGACTTGCTACAAGTGGAAGGAATGCAGACTTCTCACTGTTGTGAAAAAAAATTTCAGCTCCCAGTTTAAACATTAACTGAGCATATTTATTAAGTGTATCGGCTTCAATTCGTTTGCTGTCCGTCCAGATTGATAAGGCTTCCAGGGGGAGCAAATAAGTCTTTGGCCTAAATTGCGGCTCTGAGAAGTTGAGTTCCGACTCAAACAATTTTTACCTCTATTTCGGTAAACAGGGAGGGGGAATTGGCGCTAAACTGAGTTGAGAAACTTTTTTAGTAGTTTTTAAAAAATATTCCAACTAAAATCGGAGCCGATAATCCGTCCAGTTTTCACTAAACTCCCCTAAAACAGGTAAACATTGTCAAGGTCACAGTGAAGTGGTTGCTTGGTGAGCAAAAAGCTTCCCGCCGAACAAGATAAACAATTTAAAAGATCTATCCATATTTCTGAGGAGTTGAAGGTGGGAGGAGGTTCTAATGGAAATAGCTGTGATGAAAAAGGAGAAGAGAGAGGATGATAGTTTGGCAGATACTTACCGGCAAACTAGATACCATAACTTTTTATGGCTGAGGGTTTTTGGGTTTAGGATGCAGGGTTTCTTTTTTGTGCGGAAAAGTTAATGGTTTTCTTGGCGGGGAAATTTTTACAACAGGGTTGTTTTTGATGAGATACAATTATACACTAAGCTAAAAAGAACGTTTTTTCAACTTTTGGGATAATTTTTTAGATTAATTTTGTGTTTAAAATTATTTAAAAAAACTACTTATGTTCCCCTTCAAAACCTCTCTCAGTGTGTACCCATGGTGCAGCGGTTATCACATCCGCTTCCCATGAGGAAAGTCCCAGCTTCGAGACCTGGTGGGTACAGAAGTGGTATCATTTTGGGTAAGTACGAAAATTGAGGAATTTTAATATTACTTCCTTTTCCTAACATAATAAGAATTAGTATAACTGAGTTTTTTATTTATTTTCTCTTTTAATTTGTATTAGGGGTAGTAGAAGTGAAAATGAGGGTAAAGTGTTGTGCGCAGTCGCAAAAATGGTACCGAATGAATCAACAGGAAGAGGCAATAAGCGTAGTGAGCAAATGATCTTGGTAGCTAAAGCACGTGCTTTGTCAGGAACTTTTTCATAAAAAAACATTCGCTTCTGAAGAGCTCAAAACTTTTCGAAGCTTATGAAAGTTAATTTATATAGTTCTAATTTATACAGTGAAGTAAGTATTGCAAGTAAGTAGCAATAATTTAACTTGAAATTCTGGTAAAGGTGCGGAAACTTATTCTCGCTCACTGGGAGTCATTCCGGTCGGGCCGTTTCGCCCTAAAACCGATACATTTAATAAATACGCTCAGTTAATCTTTAAACTGGAAGCTAAAATTATTTTTCACAAGAGTGAGAATGCTGCATCCGTGCAACTTGTAGCTATGCAGGAAACGCTTTGACAATGATACTTGATTTTCCCAAGATGAAAATGTTTAAAATCTCGAAACGTTCCTCGGATATTAGCAGTAACGTTTCAGAATTCCGTGAAGTTGAGGCATTATCATAGGTTAGTAGTAGTGTGGAAGATTCACTAGCTCCAACTCGACTCCAAGGGGTTTGGGGGAAGGGGGGGGGGGGTGTTTGTTAGTGTCATTTTTTAGAACGAAGGGCGAGTGGATTTGCTTGAGGAATACATTATTGGAAGACAAATCTTTTTTTGCTTAACAAGAGTCATTGAGAATTGTGACATTTGAAAAATTTGCAGGCCTTTGTGAAACGAAATATTAAGGCAAAGGCTCTATTTAATACACCAAAAGATGTTCTCGTCCGCCTAGACTTATCTTTTCAGGTTTCAAGAGGACCGCTTTTGGGATGCGTAATATACGAGGAGGGCTGTTTGGTGGAATCCAAAAGTTGGTTTTAAATTTACAGCTCCAGTCAATGTATGTCCACTGCATAACTCGTCCGCCTAGACTTATCTTTTCAGGATTCAAGAGCACCGCTTTTGGGATGCGTCAAATACGAGGGGGCAGTTTGGTGGAATCCAAAGATTGGATTTAAATTTACAGATCCAGTCAATGTATGTCCACTGCATAACTCGTCCGCCTAGACTTATCTTTTCAGGATTCAAGAGGACCGCTTTTGGTATGCGTCAAATACGAGGGGGCAGTTTGGTGGAATCCAAAAGTTGGTTTTAAATTTACAGCTTCAGTCAATGTATGTCCACTGCATAACTCGTCCGCCTAGACTTATCTTTTCAGGATTCAAGAGGACAGCTTTTGGATGCGTCAAATACGAGGGGGCAGTTTGGTGGAATTCAAAAGTTGGATTTAAATTTACAGCTCCAGTCAATGTATGTCCACTGCATAACTCGTCCGCCTAGACTTATCTTTTCAGGATTCAAGAGGACAGCTTTTGGGATCAAATACGAGGGGACAGTTTGGTGGAATCCAAAAATTGGATTTAAATTTACAGCTCCAGTCAATGTATGTCCACTGCATAACTCGTCCGCCTTGACTTATCTTTTCAGGATTCAAGAGGACCGCTTTTGGGATGCGTCAAATACGAGGGAGCAGTTTGGTGGAATCCAAAAGTTGGTTTTAAATTTACAGCTTCAGTCAATGTATGTCCACTGCATAACTCGTCCGCCTAGACTTATCTTTTCAGGATTCAAGAGGACCGCTTTTGGGATGCGTCAAATACCAAGGAGCATTTTGTTGGAATCCAAAAGTTGGTTTTAAATTTAGTGCTTCAGTCAATGTATGTCCACTGCATAACTCGTCCGCCTAGACTTATCTTTTCAGGATTCAAGAGGACAGCTTTTGGGATGCGTCAAATACGAGGGGGCAGTTTGGTGGAATTCAAAAGTTGGATTTAAATTTACAGCTCCAGTCAATGTATGTCCACTGCAAAACTCGTCCGCCTAGACTTATCTTTTCAGGATTCAAGAGGACCGCTTTTGGGATGCGTCAAATACGAGGGGACAGTTTGGTGGAATCCAAAAATTGGATTTAAATTTACAGCTCCAGTCAATGTATGTCCACTGCATAACTCGTCCGCCTAGACTTATCTTTTCAGGATTCAAGAGGACCGCTTTTGGGATGCGTCAAATACGAGGGGGCAGTTTGGTGGAATCCAAAACTTGGTTTTAAATTTACAGCTTCAGTCAATGTATGTCCACTGCATAACTCGTCCGCCTAGACTTATCTTTTCCGGATTCAAGAGGACCGCTTTTGGGATGCGTCAAATACGAAGGGGCAGTTTGGTGGAATCCAAAAGTTGGTTTTAAATTTACAGCTTCATTCAATGTATGTCCACTGCATAACTCGTCCGCCTAGACTTATCTTTTCAGGATTCAAGAGGACCGCTTTTGGGATGCGTCAAATACGAAGGGGCAGTTTGGTGGAATCCAAAAGTTGGTTTTAAATTTACAGCTTCAGTGAATGTATGTCCACTGCATAACTCGTCCGCCTAGACTTATCTTTTCAGGATTCAAGAGGACAGCTTTTGGGATGCGTCAAATACGAGGGGGCAGTTTGGTGGAATTCAAAAGTTGGATTTAAATTTACAGCTCCAGTCAATGTATGTCCACTGCATAACTCGTCCGCCTAGACTTATCTTTTCAGGATTCAAGAGGACAGCTTTTGGGATGCGTCAAATACGAGGGGACAGTTTGGTGGAATCCAAAAATTGGATTTAAATTTACAGCTCCAGTCAATGTATGTCCACTGCATAACTCGTCCGCCTAGACTTATCTTTTCAGGATTCAAGAGGACCGCTTTTGGGATGCGTCAAATACGAGGGGGCAGTTTGGTGGAATCCAAAAGTTGGTTTTAAATTTACAGCTTCAGTCAATGTATGTCCACTGCATAACTCGTCCGCCTAGACTTATCTTTTCAGGATTCAAGAGGACCGCTTTTGGGATGCGTCAAATACGAGGGGGCAGTTTGGTGGAATCCAAAAGTTGGTTTTAAATTTACAGCTTCAGTCAATGTATGTCCACTGCATAACTCGTCCGCCTAGACTTATCTTTTCAGGATTCAAGAGGACAGCTTTTGGGATGCGTCAAATACGAGGGGGCAGTTTGGTGGAATTCAAAAGTTGGATTTAAATTTACAGCTCCAGTCAATGTATGTCCACTGCATAACTCGTCCGCCTAGACTTATCTTTTCAGGATTCAAGAGGACCGCTTTTGGGATGCGTCAAATACGAGGGGACAGTTTGGTGGAATCCAAAAATTGGATTTAAATTTACAGCTCCAGTCAATGTATGTCCACTGCATAACTCGTCCGCCTAGACTTATCTTTTCAGGATTCAAGAGGACCGCTTTTGGGATGCGTCAAATACGAGGGGGCAGTTTGGTGGAATCCAAAACTTGGTTTTAAATTTACAGCTTCAGTCAATGTATGTCCACTGCATAACTCGTCCGCCTAGACTTATCTTTTCCGGATTCAAGAGGACCGCTTTTGGGATGCGTCAAATACGAAGGGGCAGTTTGGTGGAATCCAAAAGTTGGTTTTAAATTTACAGCTTCAGTCAATGTATGTCCACTGCATAACTCGTCCGCCTAGACTTATCTTTTCCGGATTCAAGAGGACCTCTTTTGGGATGCGTCAAATACGAGGGGGCAGTTTGGTGGAATCCAAAAGTTGGTTTTAAATTTACAGCTTCATTCAATGTATGTCCACTGCATAACTCGTCCGCCTAGACTTATCTTTTCAGGATTCAAGAGGACCGCTTTTGGGATGCGTCAAATACGAGGGGGCTGTTTGGTGGAATCCAAAAATTGGATTTAAATTTACAGCTCCAGTCAATGTATGCCCACTGCATAACTCGTCCGCCTAGACTTATCTTTTCAGGATTCAAGAGGACCGCTTTTGGGATGCGTCAAATACGAGGGGGCAGTTTGGTGAAATCCAAAAATTGGATTTAAATTTACAGCTCCAGTCAATGTATGTCCACTGCATAACTCGTCCGCCTAGACTTATCTTTTCAGGATTCAAGAGGACCGCTTTTGGGATGCGTCAAATACGAGGGGGCAGTTTGGTGGAATCCAAAACTTGGTTTTAAATTTACAGCTTCAGTCAATGTATGTCCACTGCATAACTCGTCCGCCTAGACTTATCTTTTCCGGATTCAAGAGGACCGCTTTTGGGATGCGTCAAATACGAGGGGGCAGTTTGGTGGAATAAAAAATTGGTTTTAAATTTAGAACTCCAGTCAATGTATGTCCACTGCATAACTCGTCCGCCTAGACTTATCTTTTCAGGATTCAAGAGGACCGCTTTTGGGATGCGTGAAATACGAGGAGGGCAGATTGGTGGAATCCAAAAGTTGGTTTTAAATTTTCAGTTCCAGTCAATGTACGTCCACTGCATAACTCTAGGGTAGTATCCTGGTCTTAACAGTAAAAAAAGGTCACTGAAACTTAAAAAAAGATCGATTTCCGGGGGAAAGTCCCTGCATTTTACTGTGCATATGTAAATTTCAATATTTATACTTTTCGTGTGTCAACGCCTCTGGGATTGGAGTTTTATACTGCGGTCTCTGGGACGAAAAGCGAGAAATTGTAAGACTGCGGTGGCATGATGTATAAGTGAAACTAAACCAACAAACCAAGTAAATTTAAGATCCTGTCAGCCTCAGCTACTTTTCATTTTAATTAATACGGTCCACTTACCAGCGACTAGAGATTGCAATACCGGACCAAAATTTCAATACCGGTAATAGGTTTTTTAAAACGTGATACCGGGATACCGGTATTAATACCGGTATTTGAATTTTTTGAAAACATGCTAGAAAACATGTATTGTTTTGTTGCCACATTTCATAATTTTGTACAAAAATTGTATTATTTATGAAAACGTATTGTGAACAAATATAAAATGAAGGAACAAATGCCATAATAAAAAATAAATATTAAAAAATATGATACATATATTGAATTGTCTCTAAGCCAGGAACTCTTTTTGTCCTCAACTTTCCTACAGTTGACAATACTCTTTTTTAATTCACGCAGGTCGGTGGAACTGTTAACAATGTGCGATACACCTCCTCTAATGTCTATGCAAGTCCTTCATCTTCAAATAATTCGGTCTCTTGAGCGTTATTTCAAAAAAGATCCTTTTGTGTGTGTGTGTGTGTTTCTTTGGTATTTTGTGTATTATTGTTATAGTTTTTTTAGAATTATAGCTAGTTGTTATTTCTTTCTAAGAGGTGATACTTTTCCAATATTTTCGAATTCGATTTTCGATTCCGAGTCACAACTGACTACAACTGTATCTATGTCAAGGACTGCATACTAAGTGCCTTGCCTCCATTATTTTTTATACCGATAGATGGCAGCACCATCACCGGATCGAACAGTTAATGAGAATTTAGAACTAGACCAGGAGCTAATAGCTACCTGCTGCTAGCAGCCTCAGAGGTATCGTTTCACTTGGAGGACATTGAGACCACGAGCATAGTTAACGTCGCCCAGTCCCCTTTAATGACGACGGTGGGTCTTCGACTATCGAGGTTCGAACTCAGGACCCTCCGGCACCGAATCCGACACTTTACCGATCGGGATACCACGGCCCCTTTTCCAATATTAACATCATTTTCTCTTGAGCAGGAGAGGTTTGCGTTCTATTTTTATCATTCGCTCTTCCATTTGAAAGTTGTAATAAACTTGCCTAAATTTGAGCTTGTTGGTTTCTCTTACTCGTTTCCACGTTATTTTCCAATTTCTTTGCAACTATAATTATGTAAATATCTGAATTTCAATCAGAATCAAAATTCAGTAGAGTTGAGACAAATATTTTAAGAAAATAGCATAAAGTATTACTGCAATTGATGGTTTTAATAAATTATTCATTTGACAAATGCGTTCAAAATTACAGTAGAAATAAACGTTCACAAAAGGGAAAGTGACTGATCAGGAATATAGAAAAATAAAAACATGGTGCACTAAAACGCACAAAAATTTGGCTCATCTTACCATCTTGCCATGAAAATATTTTGCAATCTTTCCGCTACTTTTTTTTTTTTGATGATATTCTATTAGTTTGTGCTTTTGAAGCCAATTTTTTACATCAATAGAACGATTTTCTTCTGCATCATGGAAAAAGAAAAGTACATTTTTGAAAAATAAGAAGATATTTAGTTAGTTAAATTAAAAATTCTTTAACTGAAGCTATTTGTTACAGCTATTACCGGTATTTACCTGATCAAATAACGGTATTACAAAATTTCAAAATTGTTCGAAATATCGGTTGTCGGTATACCGGTATTGCAATCACCACCAGCGATCAACTGTCCCCAGAGCCCCCTTCCTATAACGTCAACAAATATACTCTGATACTAAGTTTTAATAATTTCAATTTCAAAAAAAATTGAGAGGAGCGTACCAAACTCCATCTCTCCCTCTAAGGTCATCAAAGGCGGCCCAAAATCGCATTTTTAGAATTTCCCAATTTCGAGTAATTTCCTTGTCAGGATTCCAAGCCCCATCCCTTCCTCTAACGTTATAGCCTATAGTATGATTTTAATTTCACAGCATTTTCAGAGGAAAGCCTTCGAATCTTACTTTTCTCTTACATCGCTAAAATTTTTTAACATTTTTTAAATCTAATGTATATTCGATCTATATTCTCACGGCAAAAATTAATTGATTTATTTATTCAGAACAAAGTTTTGAGCTTAGCCATTTTGCTTTTACGTTCCTGAACGAAATGAAAATAGTTTATTTTATTTTGTTGTTTCCAGGGCAACTACTTTTGTTTCCCTTTATTTTAATCTTGAGAATGCAATAAATGAATAAGGCACTAGTGAAATTATAAAACGCGTGCATCAAAATCCCATCTTATTTTCCCTTCCCCCCTGCTAGGTACATTCAGATGGAATAGTCTTTACTTGGCAGATCGCCGAATTAAATACAATCCGTGGTCAAACAGTATGAACGCTATCTACTGGAGTTTAGGGTTCATCCACTGGAATTTTTTGTTAAAACTTAAACTATCAAAATATCACCAAACAGGCAATTGCTCCGTTGAAATGTAGGAGAAGAGACGCAGTTTTCACCCGTCATACCTTGACGGGTGGCTTTCTAGTTTAGTTATATGAGTGGTTAGTAAAATATGTTATTCCATATCTAGAAAGCTCTTGCTATTTAAGAAATTTTTTTTAAAGTCATTAATAAGTTTTATACGAATTTATTAGAAAAATCTTTGATTGACAGATAAAGAATCCTACTTCGCAGAAATTCGAACATTGCGACAGAGTCTCCAACGGATTAACCATGACAAACGAGGGTTGATTGTACCCTTATTTTGATTCCTTACTTTGGGGGTGGAGGGGGTGTTACTTTATAGCATTAGACGGTGGTAGCGCCCAATGACTGGGGGGGGGGGGCGATGAAATACCTTACTGCTATATATGCCTTGTAGTTTCTCCCACCTTCAGGAAAATGTTGAAGGGACGAGACTTCGCTTCTTCTCTGGCTGCATAGTCTGATGATTGGTCAGTCAACGCTTCGCGTTATTATTAAGCGACAAATTTTATGAACCTCCATCTTACCTAGCCTCCCCCCCCCCCCGTTACTGAGTCCTCCTCTACTTAAAGAAAAACTACATGAAATCTAGACTACACGCCCTTAAACCCCGAATAAACGTACAATGGAGCAATTTCGTGCGCAAACTGCTCCATTGACCCTTCCCACCTCCCCCGTGGGCATTGCTTTTTAGCTATTGTTAGAATCAACCGCGATGACATTAATATATCAAGATGGCTGTTCTTTACTGCATGTGTAACTATTACAGATTCTTTAGACTTGAGTGATGCAAAATGTTGCTGACCTTCCCAAAGAACGAAAGAAATTCTTCGAAATTGGAACTATCACCCCTTAATACCAACGACTCTAAGAATTTACAACCGCGCAGTCTGTCGTCTTGGTCACTCTCTCTCCCTCGCAGGCAACTTTACTTTAACTATCATTTTTAAAATACTTGCTGGATGGTTGATCTCTATTGCAGATCTTAACATGGACCATGGCACCACTAAATACGCTTACGGGCCTTGACAATTTTCGACTTTTCTGTGTTAAACCGATGCAGCTCATGCATCCCCCAATCAGTGTCAACGTTTCAATGCAGCTCATGCATCCACCAATCATAATCAATGTTTCAAAGTTAGTTTATATTTTTGGTTGGACGACGCCCATTTTGACCGGAAGAGGCGCCACTGGGATCCCCTGCATCTACCAATGACAAAGTATTGGAAAGAGGGATGCCCTGTAGCGCCCTCTTTGTTGCCATGGATTTCAGCGATTGCCACGGCTTCTAAGTATTCAGTAGGGCCATGCATGGACGTTTGTCCCAAACAGGGGTGCCCTCCCCCCCCCAAACTGATTCCCAAAACTTGGGACTGAGCCTTTTTATAAACAAACCCCTCACAATTTCAGTGATGCAACTGAATCATCTGCGTCATGATCCTCCCCAGCTTTAAATTTTTAGAATAAATTGCCAGAATATTTATTTTTCAAAATACCCGACGGCTGTTATCTATTGCAGGTCTTAACATGCAGACGCTGTAACCAAGGGCGATCTTTCCAAATAATGGAATTCCCGGATTAGTACAGAACACCCCCTGCTCAAAAAAAGAGCATCCCTTTTAAAACATCATAGATCGCCTGCACATTTATTTATCGAAAAATGGCTGACTGCTGATATGTATCGCAAGTCTTAATAAGCATACACTTTAGCTAAGGTCCCTATAACTAGGGAGCCGAAGCATCCGCCATTTTGGATCAAAGTGACCGTCTGCTCTTGAGCCATTGCCATAGGGTGAATTACTAAAAGACGCAAGAAAGAATGTTAAGATCGTAAAAATAAGTGAATGTGCTAATGGTTCACAAAAAGGATTTTGTTTCTTTGAATTTCAAAATTAATAACCCAAGATAAAAAACCAATTTTATTGACGATTTGCTGGAAATCCGAAGCGGAAACTCGGCAGTGCGAAAACAGTAAACATTGTTACGTAAATTCTCGGTGCTATTTTACTGCAATGGAGTAATTTAGTTTGGAAAAATATGCTTTTTTTATACAACTGTTACATTTTTAAATCAGTTGATAAATTAATTGCTAAGATGCAAAACTGCAATGTTGCGAAAAATAGGACTAATTCACTTTATTGGAAATTCAAGTATATAGTATTAGCACATAAAAATATGTATTTACACGAATACTGCTAAGAGCATTGATAATGTAAAGTAATACTAGTTTCATAATTAATTAGCAAGTTAATTAATCATACAAATAACCGAATAATAATAATATATGTAATAATTCACCAATTGAAAAGTTTTCGATTTCTTGATGTTTTGTTGATTTGTTTCTTTTTTTCAAAATATGACACTTTGTTGTTCTAATGTAAATTGGGGGGGGGGATGCATTACGCTAACATAAAATGAAGCTGAAAGGAAGCGAAAACACATCTAGTGTGGTAATATTTCTTCGACTTTTGATCCAAAATGGCGGACAGTTCGGCCTGGTATATGTAGGGGCTCTAACTTTAGCCAATGGTACAATCATCGAAAAAAAAAACGAAACACTTTTAATTATTCAGCCATTATACATGCTAGGAAGGAAAGAAAGGTGTCATCCGACTTGGTTTAAAGTCTTCTTTAAAACTACGTAGGTAAAATTTTGATAAGGGACCATATACAAAGCAAAATGAGCACCAACTCTTGATTTTCGAATGGGAACACCTAATTTTTGCTACATAATTATGTTTAGGCCACAAAATACAGTCAGGGTACGAAATTTCTCTGCATTCCGTGCAGTAGAACAGGAGTTATTAACGAAAAACGTTTTAGGGACCGTCACCACATTGAAAACGCTTCTTTCAAGGTCACGGCTTAAACGGAATGTAAGCACTTAAAAATCGAGATTATTCAGCTCAATTCATGATTTTTTGAAGTTCTCTTTTTTTCCGTAATTCGATACTTTTTATCCGATTATGTAGCGGCAAAAAGCGATTTACAGTCGAAAACTTTTTTTTTTTTTTTGAAAAAAAAAAGTTAAAATATTTAAATATTTATTGATTTTTGTCTATCTGGATTAATCTAAGAAAGATGGATGGGGTTTGGCGGATCCATCGTATAGATCGTTGTTTAGTAAATCGAATAATGACAAATTAAAAGTAATGGAACTTTTTGCCTTTTCTAATATGAACCTATTGGATTGCTTATATAATCATTCAGCAAATTAGCCTCATAGAAATGTAAATATGCAACCTTATAACTAGAAATATGGTGTGAATATGTTTAAAAAATGTATTGCACCTATGTTCCAGGTTTATTTTGGAATGAACAGAAAGTCTTTTGATGTAAAATGGAATAGCGCGTTTTTAATTTCGCAGAACATCGGCAGAAGTTTGGGTCATCGAACACAAAAATATAAAAAATGTACCGCACTACGTGGTAAGACGCAGCATTAAATAGATTGGAGACTCGAGCGAAGCAAGGTCAATTTATTCCGTGAAAATTTGCTCTAAATACATAAAATAAACGAAGTATCAATCTAAAAAATAAAACAGAAACAGAATATAATTACCCGTTAATAAGCAAACCGTTCATACTCGATTTTTATTTGGGAAAAATTTGGTTATTTGAATTAACACAGTGGACAAACACAGTAATAGTTCTAGCGGCTTTTTTGTAATAAAAAAAAGACTTCGTTTCAAATCCAAATTTGATGATAAAGATCATAATGCGTGGTATTATTTAAAAAGCATAACACAATCGGCGGTTTTAGTTAAACATGTAATGTCTATTAAAAGCAATTTAGGAAAGTAATTTCCAAATGCTGTTTCTAGCAACGAAATTCGAGATGGTACAATCCGTAATTTAAAAAGACAAGAGTTATTTTAGCTTAAACCAAGGTGAACCGAAATCTGACTTCTTGTCATTTCTCCGATTTTGCAACATTACAAACAAAACTTATCATTATTTGATTTTGTTTCGCACACTATATACCTGCAAACTAACATTTTTTGTAATATCAGGCATCAGGCTGGCGCACCTATAGCAATACAATACGCCGCATACCCGACAGGTGGATTGAACTATCCAGCCGAGACTACAATTTCGTCCTCGCTGTAGATCTCTCAGACTGAAATCGAAACTAATCGTGCGAGAGGCAGAAGTCAGCTTATTGAAGCTGAGAGTTCGAATAAACTGGTCGGTAAAGTAAATTTATCTGCTGTATGTTTAAGGCATCTCACTGGTGAGATAAATTTTCTTCATCCACCAGTTTGTAGGCACTCTCAGCTTCAATGACATGACAACTGCTTCAATGTTTGGTTAAACTTAGTTCAGGGCAGTTGTGCTCATTATTAAGACCCACAGCAGCCATCGAATGGGATAACTAAACTGCAATTATATCGCTGTGAAGACGCGGGCCACATTCAGCCTTTGAAGTTGGTGCGTGTGGCCGTTGTTTGCTTTAAGATTAAGATCAGAAAGTAGGATTAATTCCAGTGTCATAAAGTTGGAGCCGAGTATTTAGATATTGGATTCTGAAAAACATGCATTTAATAAGATAGGCATATAGTAGTTGATAACAATAATTTATTATAACTCTTTTTTTCGTCGATATTTTTCCATGTTATTCAAAAATGAAAATAATTTGAAATTTTATCTTTTTCTTGCGAGGATGATTATAATGGAAATACACGGACAAAATGACCGAGAAAGTAAATAGAAAAATAAGTATTTTAATTACAGTTAAGAATAGACAAAAACTCAACTTAATCTAACACGCAAATTAATGTTTTGTTAAATCTTTGACGAAGTCAAAAAAAAAAAAGTTCACAATTAGCTACAACTACTACTTTTGTGCGGAATACAGCTCAAAGCACGCGGCCTACTAATGCGACTGACATTTCCCTTCTTAAATCTTAACACATTGAAAATTATTCAAACACTATACAAAAAATAATAATAATAATAATAATTTCTAAAAACCAGTAAACTTATCTAAGAGCAAATATTTTTCACCCATCTGAATACTGTTAAAGTCGAAACCTCACACTGTTGGCTATTTTTCGAGTGCTTTTTTCCGATTTTGGCAAGGCAATAATTTTTCCATTTAGTGAATTATCTCCGGAAAGAGCCATTAATTCTACACTGTCTATTGCAACATGACTAGCAAGACAATGAAGTTTTGTTGTACGTTTCTGTGAAAAAGGGACGTGTGTGAGGGACATGGACGCCTCCGACCAGGAGAAGCGGATAGCTCAAGACCGGAGCAGCCGCGCCGCGCCGCCTGCAGAAAACGGTGGGCGGTGGTGCTGCAGAGGCTTCTGGTCCAAGCTACAAAAGGCACGGAACATCAAAAACAGTCAAATGAGAACAATAAGCAATCGTAATTGCTCAAAAAAAAAAAAAAACAGAAGTATTTTAAGTGTAGCTTTTAATTTAAAAATTTCTATAAAATATTCTTTTATTAGACAATGAAGTAGTGTTTCGCATTATTTAAACATTGACGTCTGAACGATATCCACAAAAAACTGACGGTTGCAATATTGTGTTGTTCTTCTGCAGAGACAGCGAAAAAATTTGTGCATTTAAAAAATTCATAGACGGCAACCTCTAATATAGAAAAACCACGTTATAATTGGTTTGCTTATTTTGTTGAACAATTTTTTTCTTTTTTCACGAAGAAACCAACTTTCATAATTTCTGTTTTAAAAAAGTATACGGTCCCCTAAAGTAGGAAAAAATGAATTTTTAAGCATAGCGCAAAAACTACTGAATATTTTGAGCTCAAATTTTGGATTCCCTCATAAAAGCTCTTCCAGATTGTTTTTCTGTTAAAATGTAATATGGTTTCAGATTATATTTTTTTCAAAAAATATTAAAATAATTCATAAAAAAACTAAAATTACATTTTAGGTGTTGTAAATTATATATTTATTATTGGGTCAATTCATATTTTGATATAAAAAAACAATCTTTGCCGTGCCTAATCTAGTTTTTGTGTTATGAGTAAAAATATCAAAATACGTTTTAACATTACGAAAGGAATTTTTCAAAATTCGATTCTGAAGTAACGGCTGGATCGAATCAAACAAAACTTTGCATACAAAGTTAAAAAAGGATGCTGATCACAAATATGTGTTAAAAAAAAGGGGATTCTCATTGAAAAATTTGAAGTTGATGCTCGTTTTAATATGAAGACGACCCCTTAACAACATTTTTTTACCATAATTATGTAGAACTTTTGATTTCTGAAACAATGACACCTTACACGTGTCTCTAGTGTTAATAGTCTTTGAATACGATCGAGTGTTTCGTTTTTTTTTTCTATGACTGTACCCTCCTCCAAATAATGCTATCGTTAATTCCTATGGAATCACCCCCCCCTCCCCCCCGAAAAAAGAAGACTCCCCAAAAATTTAACTAAAATCCACATAAAACAACAATTTTAAGAATTTCATTTGCGGCACTCGGCCTCCTTTGCAGATTGCTCTAATTTAACTATTATTTTTAGAATAACTTAATGTAATATTAATGAGATTACCAATTGGTATCTCTAACGCAGATATTATTTGCCATTGGTACTCTCCCCCCTCTATCGACGATTACCTCTTAAAAAACCGACTCCCTACAAATTACACTGAAGCCCTTTCGAGACAAAATAAAACTATCCAACTCTGAGGCCTTATAAGAAGAAACCCTCTCCAACAGAGCCTCAGTGCTCTGCTCACGAAGACCACTTTTAGTTTTAAACTCGAGCAAGAACAAAAACACATTTCGCAGTTGCAATTTTATGATTTACGATAAATAACAAAAATCTTTATGCTTGAATTTTTTTATTTATATATTAAAACTTTCAAAGAAAAAAGTGGTGGCAAATTACTATACTAAAGATGCTTTTAGAAAGTAGATTTTTATCAGGTACGCGAATGCTCTATTTCTTAGTTAAAATTTTGTGATGAATTTCCCAATGAGAATATAAGTAAACTTTTGATTAACTAATGGTCTGTTATTGGATTTTAAAATAGCTGATGAGCCGCCAGGGTAGTTAGTCAGTTTGATTCTAGATGGCGCTACAGAAGCAATGTTGAAGTTCTGAAGTGATCAATTTCAGATATCTGTTTACGAACAGCACACGTGCTTTTATATGAGTTTCGGAAGAGTAGTTGTGTAATGGAGTCGAGTTCAGCTATAAAAAATCTTAGCACGGCTGCCATTACAATAGTTAAAAAAATACATAAATCACCAATAAACTAAAGCCAGTCATTAAATAGAGAGAGACAGTGTGTATATTACGTTTTGTATTGAGACATAGATTACACCCTTTTATTCAAAATCAAAAACTCAAGGCCTTCATTTGTTCAAATTATTGTTATTACGATTTTATAGCCAACAATTAAACTTAATGCTAACTCTTTAGTGCTTAGCAAAGAAAAAAAAAGGACGAGAGTTGGGGGGGGGGGGGGTAGATACATCGGATTTTCAATTTTAAAGTTCAGAGAAGTCTTTTGTAACTGAGTTAGAATTCTTCAGAATTTTAGTCCAGCACGAAGAATAATATGAGGGAAAAAACGCTTATTTGAATTCAATAGTCGCGAATATTTCCTTTAAGAGAAGAAATTAAGTAAATAATAAAAAAATGCTTCTAAGAATCATTGAAAATTGTAATCTAGCTAATTTACAAAAACAACTCATATTCCTTGTATTTTTTTCTTTTTTTTTCTTGTTGAGCAATGAAGACGATTGCTTTTTAATCACACTCAGAACACAGACCAGCATTTATATTTTTTGCTGGCTCGATTTCTACGGTCCTTCCGATTGGCCAGACCAGTCATATGACCCAGTTCAAATTTGTAGAACAGCAGATCAAACAAGAAGTTCCGTTTAGAACTATTCGAGCCTACTTTCCCGTATACCCATACTACTTTCTAGTACCTGATCAATATTCTCAAAAATAGCTAAAATCGCAAATTGTTTCAAACATATTTTTGCTAATTTCTAAGAATAATGTATTCCTCACACATCTAAAAAAATTAGATGCGTAAAAAAAAAGCAGCACCTTTTAAACAGAGCAACTAATATTTTTTTACCTTAAAAAATTCTTTAACAGCTTTCAAAACGAAAAAATAATAATTAAAATTAATAAGCTTATTAAAATAAATACATCATATCAAAAAAAAAAAAAAAAAATCGTTTCTTTTTCCCCTGTTGCCAAAAATAATTTTTTTAATGAATAAATGCACTTACCAAAGTAAATAAAAACAATAAAATGTCAACTTAAAGAATAACTTTTCATTGTCAAAAAAAAAAAAAAAAAAATCGTCTGCGCAAATCGTTATGTAGAAACATAAATGACTTCCAGTTTATTCGCCGAAAACTGAATACCTAAATTAAAACTTTAGCGTGAAAATAAAAACAAATCATATCAACAATAATTATTTCACAGTTAAAACCATAGCTGCGGAGTCGGAGTCGATCTCATTTCGGGATAAAGGAGTCGGAGACGAATATCCAAGAATCGGAGTCAGTCATTTGTCCTCCGTGTATAATTTTTGCCAAAGCTACGAAGTCGGAGTCGAAGTCGGGGAGTCGGAGTCCGATTAATTGTCGGGCACAGGAGTCGGAGTTGGAGTCAGGTGCCTCTAAATTCTCGGAGTCGGAGTCTGGAGTTTGGCGTCAAGAGTTATTTCCAACAAAATTTGTTTGAAATAAATCCGCCTTCAAGTACGGAATCTACATTGACTTTCAGTTTCCCCGTAGGCGCTAATGTTAAGTTTTTTTGAACTGTTCAAAATTGAACAAAAAATAGTTCAAATGAAAAAGTGAAATATGGGAATGAGGTGTTCTCGCCGAGATCTTTCGAAAAAAAAAAAGTTTGTTTGAATCGGACTATTCATTTAAAAGTTATTAGGGGGGGAATAGACAGACGGACCGACAGATCGACAGACATTTTTCCCCATCTCAATACCCTACTTTCCAATTTTTAATTTTTCGATATTTATTTAATTATTTTATTTATTTATTTTATTTTATTTTTTTTTATTTTTTTTATTTATTTATTTATTTTTTTTTTTTTTGTTGTTGTTTTTCGCGACATTTTTAAGATGCATTAAGCCCTTTCATGCTTTTTTCTCCTTTTTCTGACTTTTACTGGGAAAGTAGGCTAAAAACAATCACATATTTATAATTTTGATGTCCAAATTCTTCGAAAATTCAACTTTTCTTCAATTATAAATTATTTTAACGTATTTTTAATACTACGAAAAAGTTTGAATCATAAGCTGCGTTGGAATCTAATTGTCGGATAGGTCGGCATGCCCTTTTTCAACATCAAACGTCTGCGGATAGCAAATTTTCACTTCACGTTCCGCTTTTTTAAGGACGAGTTTTCAAACAATCGACAAGAGACGTATATTTTTTGTATATATCTTTACATTTTTCTTTAAAAAAAGTGGTAGAAATCACTATATTTGTAATGATGTTAGAAAGTTCATTTTTATCAGGTCAAGTGTGAGGGATCCACTTATTAGTCAAAATTTTGTGATGAAATTTCCTGATGAGAATAAGAGTAAACTTATAGATTTAACTAGATAGGTGATGAGTAGTGTAGTTAGTCATTTCGGCTGTAGATGGCGCTACAAAAGCAACATTGAAACCCGGATGACATCGAAGCAATTTAAAGCGATCGATTTCAGTTATCCATGTACTTTGCAACGGAAAGGTTGGAACAACAACGTCAAGTTCAGCAAAAAATATCTTAGCACAAAAGTTACAACACAGGTAAAAGAAAAAAAATATATTAATTTGAATTTTTGGCATCTTGCATTCAAATTATGTTTTTCGCAATCACGAGCGTGTGTGTGTATGATTGCGCGTGTCTGTTTGTGTAGGCGCATGTGTGTGGGTGCGTGTGCGTGTATGTATGCATGTCTGTGCGTGTTGTGTATGCAGTGCTGTGTTTGTACGCGTATGTGGGTTGGCGTTCGTGTGTGTGTGTGTGTGTACGTAGGCATATGTGTTTGTGTCTGTGTGCAGGCATGATAGTGTGTATGTGTGCAGGAGTGTGTGTTTGTGTCAGTGCGCAGACATGAGTGTGTGTATGTGTGTAGGTGTGTGTGTGTGTAGGCATGTGTGTGTACGCGTTATGTGTAGAATATGGACGCAACCTAGAGACGATTTTCGCTCGAGGAGTAGCATCGTGAGGCCGGTTGACGCGATGGTGGTGCTGACAGAGGGTGCTGGTGGGAAAATAAAATGATAGGAATTCAAAACAGTCAAATAAGGACAATAAGCAATCGTGCTTGCTCAAAAAAAAAAAAAAAAAATTGAATTTTGACATCTTGAATTCAATTTTTTTTTCGCAATCACGAGTGTGTGTGTGTATGTGGGCGTGTGAGCTTGTGTGTGGGGTATGTATGTTTGTGTGTAGCGGGTATGTGTGTTTGTGTGTAGCCGGTATGTGTGTTTGTGTGTAGCGGGTATGTGTTTGTGTGTGTGTGTGTGCATGCATGAATATGTTGGTAGTTGTGTGTATGTGTTTGTGTATGCATGTGTAGGTGTCTGTATGTATGCTTGTGTGTATGTGTAGGTGTCTGTATGTATGTGTTTGTGTGTAGGAGTATGTGTGTGTGTATGTATACGAGTGTGTAGGACATGGATGCAACCTGGAGACGGCGTTCGCTATAGGAGCAGCATCGTGAGGAGCCGGTCGACGGTGATGCTGCAGAGGGTGCGGGCAGGAAAATAAAATGATAGCACATCAAAACAGTCAAATGAAAGCAATAAGCAATCGTGATTGCTCAAAAAAAACTCCAAAAAAAAGTGTCGTTAAATAGAGAAAAGCAGGGTTATATATTAATTTGTGAATGGAGAAATTGTTAGCACCCTTTTTATTCAAAATAGAAACTAATTGCTTCCTCTTATCCAAATAATTTTATGGCCAACAATTTAAATGGAGAAATTTTTTAAGCACGCAAATTCTGGAGACCTTATCAAAGAAAAAGAAAAAAAACGACGGGAAGGGGGTTGGGGGGAATCAATAAATCGGGATTTCAGTTTTAAAAACTTGTGAAATTGTTTTGTTACTAAATTGAAATTTTTGTTTACACCTTTGAAACTGTAGTACACCTCGAAGAATAGCGTGAGGTTTAAATTGTCATTAGTACCTTACAGTCGCGTATATTATCTCTAACAGAGCAAATTAAGTTGAAAATGGCTTTTTAGAAGGTCATAGAAAGTAGTAAAACAGTTAAATTACAAATACAGCTCAAAATTCCATGTACTTTTTCTCATGGAGCTACAGGGTGTCTGTTCTGAAGAAGACTGACAGTTTTCAAATACTTGAAACAGGAGAACGGTTATCGATAAAAAAAAACAAATTCTTGCAGAAAACTCATGTGGTGGGCACTGAATGTTTTATATCAGAGTTTTAAATTTTAGTTCAATAGACGGCGCTGCGGATAGTAAGCCTGTAACTCAAAAAAGAAGAATTGAAATTCGGAGATTTTTCCTCCGATTGCGACATGTGATTACAGCCGACGATTGTTTGAAAATGTTTTATTCTATTGTTTAATATTTTTGAAAAATTATGATGTAATTTTCAATATATTTTTTTTATGGGCTTACTATCTGTCGTGCCATCTATTGGACAATTTTTCAACTAAAATTTAGAACCTTGGTGCGGGGAGGGATAACGGAACACCACATGAATTTTCTGCAAAAATTATTTTTTTATCATTTACCGTTTTCCTGTTTTAAATATTTGAAAAAAGTCAGTCTTTTTCAGGACATTCTGTATAAAGACGACAGTCTTTTGATCACTCTCTGACCACAGCCGAGCATTTATGCTGTTTTGAATTTTATTGTCCTTCTAAATGGCCAGAATAGTCACAATGTTCTTTTTATACTTGCTGAATAGCAAATATAAAAGCAATCATATGCCCTAAATTTTTATGTCAAAATTGAACCTACTGTTTTATATACACTGGTATGCAAAAATTAAGGACGAGATGGTTTTTTTCAATATAACTTTGTGCAAAAGCTTTCCAAATCAATACATTTAATACCGTAAGATCCCCAATACGTAAGGACATGTGTAATGTAAGCAACACTTACTAAAAGAGAAATCGGAGGGATAAAAAGAAGCTTTATTGAAAAAGGAGCATGGAGCGCTATGCGACTGAAGGCCGAAACATCCCTGTGATGGATGTTCAGCAAGAAACATCCGGTCTTTAGTAGGGGATATGATCTCCCCCTACTGCTAGGCAGGTTTCACAGCGACTGCCCCTGCTGAGAATGAGGGTGTCAATGAGTTGTCGAGGCTTTGCTGCCATTCGTCTTGCAGCGCCAATCGAAGCTCCCGAATCGTTACTGGTGGTAAGGTACGAACTGCCAAGGGTCTGCCTAGAAAATCCCATACATGCTCGATGGGATTGAGATCCGGAGATCGTGTCGGCCAATCCATACGTTCAATATCCTCACTCTCTGAGAACTGTCGGCAGCTACTGTGCGATGACATGGTGCATTGTCATCCATGAAAAGGAACTGCGGACCCATAGCGCCTCTAAAAAGACGCACATCTGGAAGAAGAATCTCGTTACAATAACGGGTCCCGTTGACTGAACCTGCGTCGAAGATGTGAAGGTCTGTACGACTACCAAGCATGATGCCTCCGCAAACGAGAACACCGCGACCTCCATACCTGTCCCTTTCAATGATGTTCGAGGGATTACCCCGCTCTCTCCAGATGAGTATGCGATGAGAATCGCTACTCAGACTGAATCTGTTCTCATCTGTAAAGAGTACTCGTCCCCATTCATTGTCTCTCCAATTCCGGTGTTCCCGGCACCACAGAGAACGCCTTCTCCGATGAGCAGGCGTTAGAGGCACACACCGTATAGGGCGTCGTGCAAAGAGATCACCATCGTGCAGTCTTCTGGCCACGGTAAAACGCGATATCGGTCGTCCAGCTCGCCTGTGTCGTGTGTCTAGCGATTTCTCCCGCTGTCTGCCGCCTGTTTCTTCTCGCCTGTAAGACAATATACCGGTCATCTGCGGGTGTGGTTCCTCGTGGAAGACCACTACTGAACCCCCGGTAGCTGTTCCTGTAGTTTGAAATTGTTTCCAAAGTCGTGAAACGATGCTGTGAGCAATTCCGAAATCTGCAGCCACACTTGTCACACTGCGGCCTTCATCCAACTTCCCAATGATTCGACCTCGGGTAAAAGCATCCAAATGTCGTCTAACAGATTGATTTTTCGCCATTTCTCGCTGAGGCAGCAACTCGGTATGATTTTAACTGCTATACGGCCTGCAATCTCTTTGCCAGAAATACCGATCTTACACCGACAACGTGCTTTATACTACTCAGACACTCCCCCCATTACGTCTGCCTGCATATCTGCGCATGTGCTACCGTACATCACCTTACTTAATCTCCTGAGTTGGTCTTTCTGCCGCTCTTCGTTCAGCTGATATACTAATTTTTCGACTTCGTCCTTAATTTTTGCACACCAGTGTATATATCTATCTATCTATATATCTATCTATCTTATATATATATTATATATATATATATATATATATATATATATATATATATATATATATATATATATATATATATATATATATATATATATATATATATATATATATATATATATATATATATATATATATACCAATTCAATTAAAGTAAGAAAGTACGCTGTATCTTCAACGTCATTATAATAAAGATAACCATTTATTTATAATATCTTTTAACCATAACATCGTTCAAAAATATATGATAACTCAAAAAATTTGCAAAATTTCATTTTAATTGGTCTATTCAGGGGTTTAAAAAAAAATCTCAGTTAGTTCGTTAGTTAATTTAGGAATTTGTATGCTTCGAAGGAGTGCCATTTTTAACCTTTATGTACCCCTTTATTCAAAACAATTGCGAGAGCAAGCAAAATAATGAAGAAACTGTTGCGAGGTAACCTTGCAGAGGCATCCTCATACGAGGGTTAATTATTTTTTTCAAGGTCCGATCGATCGCGAAATGAAGATTACAATGACAATGGAAACTCTTTTATTTGGAATACGTACATACAACTTCCAACTACTTCGCGACGTAGTCACCAGCTTCGATTAAGACATTTGTCGTAGCGTGGTACAGCCATAGAAAAAAACGAAACACTTTTAATTATTCGTCCATTATACATGCTAGAAAGGAAAAAATGATGTCATCCGACATGGCTTAAAGTCTTTTTTAAAACTACGTAGATATAATTTTGATAAGGGACCATATACAAAGTAAAGTTAGCTCCAAATCTTGATTTTCAAATGGGAACCCCTTAACAACAATTTATCAACATAATTATGTAGAAAACATTATTCCTGAAAACATAACACCTTACACGTGTTTCTAGTGTCAATAGTCTTCGAATACGAACGAGTGTTTCGTTTTTTTTTTCTATGACTGTACCAATTTTTCGATACCCTCGTCATAGATGGCAACCGCCTGTGCTTTTAGCCAATTCTGTACGCTGATCTGCAGCTCGGCGTCGGAGTCAAGCGTCGGTCCTCCTAGCCAGCCAAGGTAATCGGAAGCCGAGTCAAGTCTGGGCTGTATGGAGTGTGGTCAAACGCTGTCCAGCGAAACTGTTGCAGGAGATTTTTGGTTTAAGCAGCAGTGGTTCGAGCGCTCATTGACGTGCAGAAGGGAAATGCCTGATGACAACATTGCACAACGTTTGTTCTGAACTGTCCTTCATTGAGCATTCAAAAATCGAATTAAAACACGCACTTCGCACATAGCGGGAGACGCAATTATTCGAGGCATGTTTCCTCATTCACTGCGTGCTCCGAAATAACCTCAGCGACCTGATGCATTGCACAATTTTACTTGAGAGACTGCGCAACAAATCTACCCACAGCGTAATCGGCTTGACTTTAGGGTTTTCACTTTGCGATCGATCGGAACTTGAAAAAAAAAAAAAACCTTCATATATAGATATATAATAGCCGATGATCGAGTATCGTACGTGTTTCATCAATTTAACTCGCGCTAAGGCATGATAATTTGATAATATGTTTTGGTAATTTTTAACATGCTGGGAAAGGCTTTATCGTGACAAGGCTGAACTCGGTCCGGTAACTTAACTGTTTTACTGGTAAGACGGTGCCATTTTCAGTGAGAATGAAGAAACGAAAAAGCGGTTAATTATATGAGCGCTGCCTACTGGAGTTTAGGGTTAATCCATTGGAGTTAGGGTTACAATTTGAATTGTCAAAAAATCACCGAACAGGCATTGCTTCGTTAAAATGTAGAAGAGAAGCAATTTTCACCGCTCATAAATTGGCTATCGATTTTCTAGAACAATTAAGAAACCACTTGCAACAAAATTGTAATACAGAAAAAAAATTGTATGGGAATTTAAGTTCTTTTAACGGTAGAAAGAACATGAACCATGAATACACCGCCAGCTTAGTCATTTCCACCCGAATACTACAGTTTCGTGCTCATCAGCCCGGCATTGGAAAGTGACAGAGCTGGAAATCCTCTTAAGAGCCAAGAGTGCCAAACAAACTGGTGGTTGATACAGAATTAGCGCTGATTAGCCGAGTGACAGAAAACAACGGTTCAGTTTAACCTGAATTGGAGATGGAAACCCTCTTAAGGAAGCCAAGAGTGCCAAACAAACTGGTAGCTGATATAGAATTAGCGCTGACCAGACGAGTGACAGAAACAATGGTTCAGTTCAACTGGAATGTCGGGCTGATGAGTGCTAATTAGTACGAAACTGCAGTCCTCGGCTGGAAATGACTGAGCTGGCGGTGTATTTTATGTATTTCTGCTTACCTGGCTATTGGGCGGTAAATTACTGAATATATGAACTTATGTTTTATCATGACAATGCGGTTACATGACAAAATACGTATTGAGGCTGAAAAACTAATGTTATGTATGAACAAAAATTTATTAACTTTTTTAAAATAATCGGAATTGAAATAAATCTCGTATGCGAAATGAGACATGAATCACAACCGTGAGGAATAGATTTGGCCGATCCAAAGATTAATTATTAGAACTTTTTTTCATCCCAACTTGGTAACTACAGTCCATTCTTAAGCGAACATTAAACGACAATTCCGAAAATTTTAGAAATTTTCGAGCGTGTAATGACCTGTCTTTTATTCGCTGATAATAAACGCAGAAAACAAATTACCGCCGCCTGCCAATTGGGTTCCCGATTAATCATTCCGTCGGTGGAATGGCAAGTGCCCTCTAGGGAGAGTTTCAGGTATTAAACTTTTCAAGGAGTTTCTGGTCTGAATTATCAAGCGTTTTGAGCTTGCATCTGTTAGAAGAGAATAATGATAAATATCTGCAGCGGAGCGGCACTGAAATGAAGTCCATACTGCAAATATAATGCATTTTTTATGCTTTAATTTTAGGGTATAAAACATGTTTGATTGAAATTGAGTAGAATGATTCACTAAAAATGAAATTGATTCTGTTTATCACACAAACGTAATTTTCAAACGGTGGGTCGCGACCCCCAGGGGGGAGATCGCGGGATGTGCCCAGGGGTGTCGCGAGATATGGGAGAAAAAATTTAAATTAATTTTATTTATTGCTATGTTTTTCGTAATGCGTGCAATGATAGAAGTTGAAGGAGCGCAAGGTAAATAACTATCATAAAACTACTGCAAGGTTATAAAATCAGTAAGTTCTACTTCTGTCTCTTATTATAAAACAATTCAAGAGACAAAAATTTATACTTATTTTACTAGTTACTTGTGTTTCTAAGGATAAAACTTCACCATTTGTGTAGTTTTTATTTATTGTTTTAGAGTTTATACAGAGTTAAAAATTTGGGGGTTGCAAAAATACTTAGCCTAAAAAGGGGGTCGCAAGGTCTAAAAGTTTGAGAGCCCCTGATTCTAGAATGTATTATTTTCAGCAAATTTATTACAAAAAATCTTATTAACTAAGGAAATAATACATTTTCTCCTTGAAAATCTTTATATATTTTATAGTCAATGATCAAGTAACGCTCCTGACATCAACAACAATGAAAAATGCTAGTATACTGAAGCTTTTTCTTCGTCTAAATCTGTAAGCGTAATATTTTGTTTTCGCAAGTGGGGTGAAAATCGATATTTTTAATAAAACCCAAAAATTATCTATAAGTTATTTAAAATGATGCATTATAGTGAGACCATCAGTTATTTCCTTTGGAATATAAATTGGAATTTGGTAAGCTCGATTGCACTCATTGGTTAACTTTTATCTTGAAAGTACTATTTTAAATTCGGTGGTTGGTTGAAATCGCTTTTCGCTAATATCTTTTGTTCTAATCGTGTGAAATTTTGAACCTTAGCCGCTTTTAGTCGCCGGAACTTATTTATATAGTAAAAAGAGAGGATTTCTTATTTGTAAAAAGTCTTTAAAAAGGGTTTATTTTACTTTGTATATGGTCCCTTATTAAAAAAAAAAATATTTTAATTAGCTTTGAAGAAGACTTTAATCCATGTCTTATGACATTTTTCTTTCTTTTCTACCACTTATAATAGCCGAATAATTGAAAGAATTTCATTCCTTTTTTTGATGACTGAAACTACTTACCCCCCCCCCCCCCCCACACCCAAAAAAAAAACTAGTTTGTGTTTAGATTGGGTATTTTTTGACATTTATAATTATGTCTAGTTATCATAGTTTGCATTTAACAGAACAAATTTAGGCTAATCCTTGCGTTGAGTGTAAAAATCATCAAACAATTTTAACCCTTCCGGAAACCCCGCTCTGCCTGTAGGGTTGGCGCAAAGCGGGTAGGGGATTTTTTCAAAGCGGAGAGACTAATTTCGACTAGTTAATTAAATTAAGTAGTCAAAACTAACAAACTTGAATGGTAACATAACTCACACCTTTGATAGACAGGTGCTATCAAAATCAGTGAACCCATGCTGAATTGTATGAATCTCAGTTTTCCTGCATTGCTTCAGGCTCAGTTGCCATCAGCCAAAAGTAGGTAGGCCTCTGTTCTTGTGTCAGTATGGACGCCCAGAAACTTTTTTTTTTTTTTTCATTTACTGACCGAAATGCATTTACTGACCGATTTGCATTTACTGAACTGATAAGCCTTTAGTTAATGTTCACAAATGGAAGCCTTCCCCGCTTTGCAAAATTATCTGAATGCAATTCATCCTACCATTACCCTAAATCTAAGTCGCAATATGCAAAGATACTTCTTAAATAATATTCATAAGTCGTCGGCGACATATTAAGCTGACGAATGTGAAAATTGTTTCTCTTCAGGAGAGCGAAAATAATAATTTTTTTCAACCTGATGATTTATTTATTTTTGATGATTTTAACTTTTATCGATAACTTTAAGCGTAAAACTATCGTTTGGAGCAGTTATAACCAGTACGTAGCACTTTTTGAGTACTATGCTAAACCACCAAGTTCGAAAAAACGCGATTTTTTCACATTTGTTAGTGTAGCATGTTGCCGACGATTTCACAGAATTAATACCTAGAATAAACGAGGCAATATGAATCGTTTCAGAGTAAGCAGAATTCAATGAAATGCAAGTTTTTCAAAAGAAATCAGCAAAAAAAAAAAAAAAAAGCGTAAGCTAGGGAACTGCAATTACTACCCGTAATTATAGTATATATAGTCGTATATACTGCCCGAAAATATTAGTTGGTACGTGAAGATTGCAACAAGTCCCTCAGGTTCTTGCCAGTGTTAAAGGGGCTCAATTGCAAATGCCTACCCACATTACTTGCTTCCCCCACTGCTAACGATACCACTAACTGCTAGAATAATTGTACGCCAGTTTTAACCTCAGTGTTGCCAACTCTTCGAAAGGACTGGGGCTAAGTCAAGCTAAAAAAAAGGGCTAGATCAAGCCAACGCATGGACGAATGGGGCTAGATTCAGTAGCGCCATCTGTAGTATACTGCCGTAAGCACAAATATGGTATCCGCACATTTTATCAAAAATTAATTACTGTCGCTGGCCGGTCATTAGTAGTTTAGTTTACCTAAACCTCAAGTTTTTATTGGTTCATTTGCGAACGCAAAATATTAAAAAAAGCTTTAGGGTATAATTGGTGCATATTTCTAAGGCAAAGTGACAAATACTAAGCCTTTAATGTAGTATCTGCGCAGTTACCCGTTTTTTCCTAAGTTATTATGTAGATACAACTTTTATACCTTAGTAAAGTAGCATATTTAATAATGTAGCAGTTTTTGTAGCAGAGTACTTAAGTTTAGTTTAGCTATTAACTGAATAGTTGATAAAGGTCAATAATAAAAACTAATATAATTTTTTTATAAATGTTTAAATAGATATGTGTTTTCTAGTCGAACTCAGTCTGTTGATCGCTGACAGTTAATGACGTCAATGGTGCACCAACCGATGCTCCATGGAACTAGAGCCGCACAGGCCGACGCATCAGCTTTAGTTTAGCCATTTTGGATCGGATTTTTCATTGCTGCGCTGCTAGGGTTATCACAGCAAAGTTTCGGGTTTCGCCAAATTTGCCGAAAATAATACTTTATTTAATAAACAATTCACGTGCCGCTAAGAATCGCTTGCAGTGTACAATCACCAAACTCGATTACTCGCCAGAAAAGACAACCACTCTATTACGCGCTCCGATCCAAAAAGGCTGATCTTTAGCTGATGCACCGGCTCGTATATATTATTTTCGGCAAATTTGGCGAAAGCCAAAACTTGGCTGTGATAACCTTAGCAGCGCAACAATGAAAAATCTGATCCAAAATGGCTAAACTTAAGCTGATGTGTCGGCCTATCTAGATAGCGGAACGATTTTGGTTGATAACGTAGTTACTTGCACAGATGATTAATACTTATTATTGCTCAAAAATGTCAATCAACCAGTTAAATCGACTGGTAGCGCTATGCCAACGCGTCTGCGACCTTTTGTCTCATCTAGGAAAACTGTAACCGATGCTGGCACGTCGGTTACAGTTTACGTATGAAGTTCAAATAGAACTTCTGATGTTGCAAAAATGGGAGATGTATTTTTAAAGGTTAATAAACTAACTCAGCCAAAAACATTATTGAAAAAATAAAAAAGCGTTAGGGGCTAGATTCGGGGCTAGGTGCTAGATTTTCTTCTTCGGGGCTCAACCTTTGATTCCAGTCTCTTTCGATCATCAAAGGAGACTTTCGTGATGGAAAATATCCTTAAAAAAGAACCAAATCACCAAGCTTTATTTCCATATATAAAAAAAACAGTTTTTAAATGTAACTGCGAGTTATATTGCGATGTGTGTCATGCTGAACTAAATTGGATGTGATAGATATTATGAATACTCGCTCTTAACTTTTTCGCAAGTATGTTTTTCCTCAACTGAAACACTTGTTTTAAAATATCAACCGTAATTATACACTGAAAAAACTGTTATTAATAGATCCACTTTTGCAACTAATTAAGTTTACTAGTTTTCTAATTTGCTAATAGATGGCACAAATACCGTATAACCTGGCTGAGAAGCGCCATCTGTGAAGCAACTGTGACACTATAGATTCTTTCCTTTTAGTCACACTTATTGTAAATGTATCAATGCTGTGATTCTAAAATGATGGATAAATGTAATTTTGCTTTTCGCTATTTCTTGCGCGCCATGCATATTCCGAGCATCATCTGCTGTTACTCAAATACTACTTGCGTTGTCATTTGTCCTAATCATTTTTTTATTTATTTATTTCTTTTTCGTAGCCAGTTTCTTAGAAGTCAGGAAGTCTTAATAATTGATATTTTTTAATAATGGCTAATTTGCGATAGGTTAAAATGCTTCGTTTTTGAAATGTAAATTTTGAGCATGCGTAGTTTATTTTTAATTTTGGGCAAAAACATTTTCCAGGAAGTTCTGGGGGGCTAAAACGGAACTTTACTATTTCTTAAAGAAAGTCATAGTAATTTAAGTTCGCAAATTCAAGAAAAAAAAAAACCTTTTCCTTTCAACAAATTTGAATGACATTTGATCGTTGCACCAAGAGGCAACCAAAAGGATTTATGCCCTAACAGCTGTTGTTGATGCAGTAGAACACAAAATTACTGTCACTGCTTTGGCTCACTTGGTTCAAAACATATTGCCGAATGTAAATTGGTAAATTCTGTTTTCTTCAAAAAATATTTTGCTTTATTTTTTCTATCTGCTGATAATTACATAATTTCTATCCCTCAATTCGATAAAACAATACGCTTAGAACATTGGACGCTTTTGAAGCATCTTCACAATGACCACTCCCAAAAGGCTAAAATGTTTTACAAACTAGTGTGCGGCTCTGAGTTTAAATTATATGAATTCTTTTTTTAACGATTTCAAAGTTATTACGAAAATGAGCCAGTGAGAAGGATTTTACCCTGAAAAATAATTCGAATAAGTATACCAGCTGGAATAATCTCCCGGGAAAGGGGTTTGGTCATAGCAAACGTTATATTTTTCTGGAGTTGGGGTGGGGGGGTGGGGTGGGGGCATAGCTAAGGGGAGGTAAACTGCAGCATAAGAAAATATCAGTTTTTGAGATATTTGAAGAAATGCGCTTTTGATTCCATATTAATAACAGGGAAATGTCGGACATTTGCGTATTTGTTGTGCTTTATTTTTTGCCGTCACCAAATAAATAAGCTCGAAAAATAAAACTAAAGTTTACTAAGTGACAAAACTGCATAAACAATTAAACATTATTGCTTATCAAGGCTTTCCGTTTATAAAATAAACTTCACAACGAGCCAAATTGATCAGTTTTGCATGCAGTATGTGGCCCGCGGGGGATGGTTTTGGCACCACCACAAAGTTAAAAAAATTTTAAGGCCCGAAGTTTTAAGTTCAAGGTTTTCGGTTAGTGATATTAAACTTCAAAATGAACCATGTTGATCAGTATAGCGGCCGGCATATGGCCCGCGGGCTATAGGTAGGGTACCATATGGTTTTTAACATTTTAAGGCGCTAATTATCACTTCACAGTCTCTAATTTTGGAAGCAATGATTTCTGCACATTACTGCGCCATGTTTGGCACTCTTTTTTCTAAACTTAGACATCCAATTTTCGGTTTAAAAACAGGCAGAAATTAAAAAATCGTCTAGATATTATAATAATGATACTTTACTTTGGTCCAGCAAATTTAGCATTTTAGTTGGAAAAAATTAAAACCCAGGGTTTTCCTTCACAAAAAGCTTTGATATGTCTTCCTCAACGACATCGCCCGACTTTTTGCTGTACGCGTACGTTGATAAGGTTCCCAAGGAGAGCAAATAAGTCTTTGGACTATTGTGCGGCTCTCAAAAGTTGAGCTCCGACTCAGACATTGTTTACCTCCGTTTCGGTAAACATTGAGGGGTAATTGGCGCTAAGTCGAGTTGAGAAACTTTCTTAGTAGTTTTTCAAATGTATTCCAACTAAAATCCAAACCAATAACCCGTCTATTTTTCGCTGAATACCCCTAAAACAGGTAAACATTGTCAAGCGCACAGCTCAACTAATCAGAGCTGCACAATACGTAGCTTTGTATGATTTGCAAGTGAGTAAAGTTCTTGATACTACCTTGCAATTCTGTCTTAGCTTTGGCCTTGTTCGCAATACTGCATTTGTAACTTTTTTGATAAATGAGGAAAGTGCCAAGCTAACATATTATACCTATCTGAGTTTACTCTAAAGTTACAGAGACACGACGTCTTTTAAAGGGGAAGATTTCTGATTATTTCAGGAGGCATTCAGGATAACTTCATCAAGTTTACTGAGTTTTTGCGGAAAACGTTCCTGGTTTTTTCAAGATATATTACTGGAAGAAATTGGGCACATCAGCTGCCCATTATATTCCAGGAACGTTTCTGATTCGTTTTTGCAGTGGAGGATAATGCTTGGTCTAATCATTCCTTTCCTTGTTCATATGTCAACCATCATACTAGGATTTGCACTACTGTTTAAAATCACTGGTTTTGAGGGTATGACCTCTGTACCCTGCCCCCCACAGGGTCGGACTCGGAATAAAATTCGGATTGGGTATTCAGAGAAGACCGGCGCCCCTCCAATTAAATTAAAAAAAAACTCACTTTCATTATTAATTAAATATTTAATTTATAATCAGAAACATACATTATAAAAATACTTCATAATTTATTTTAAATTTAACAACTAATAAAGTAATCATTAAAAATAAATAACCAAATATTTATTTAAATAATCAGCTAATATTTATGAAAAGCAATAAATAGCATTTTACTAAAAAAAAATGAGCAAATATTTTTTTTTTTTAAATTGTTTTTGCTGCAGCAGGATGTGTTTGAGATATACCTGGTACGGTGGCGCAATCAGAAATAAGTTTTTTTTTTATTTTTTTTATCGGGAGATCACTGTGCTCCCCCCCCCCCCCCCCGGGCACAGTTTAAAAAATCTTGTCCGAAAATCCTTTTTATCTGACAGGAAAGGTGGGTCCGGGGTTCTCCCCCGGAATTTTTTTTTTTAAATTTATAGTCTTAAGAACGCAATTTTAGATGCTGGTCAGTAATAATGTTTACGAATGCGCCCGACACCTCATGTAACAGGGTTGCCCGGATTTTAAGGGACTGTCCCTTGTTTTAAAAAACTCTCGCGTCCCGGATAACTTTTATACGGGATGGCTAAAGTCTCTTATTCTAGCTAAGAATAATCTTTACTAATAATAAAGCTGAAAGTCTCTCTGTCTGTCAGGATCTCTGTGAGGCGCGTAGCACCTAGACCGTTCGGCCGATTTTCATGAAATTTGGCGCTTAGTTTGTCGAATGAGGGTGTGCACCTCAAAGCGATTTTTCGAAAATTCGACGTGGTTCTTTTTCTTATTCCAATTTTAAGAACAAAATTATCATAAGATGGAAGAGTAAATTACGAAATTATCATAACGTGAAACCGTAACATGGGCACAAGCCAATTGACGAGAAAATTCACCATACATTATTTGTAAATATACATGCGAACCAAAAGACCATTTCATTTTTCTATTACGGGAAAAGCCGTGCGGGTACCACTAGTACTTTATAAACAGAGATAGTGAATGAAATATTTTTAAAGAAAAAAATGGAGGAAAAACACAGAATGTGATATAAAGAGTGAAGAGAAAATCATGGATGGCAGCAAATGTAAAATGCATAATGTCTTTCTTTTCTCTTCAGTAAGTTAAAGCAGAACTATATGTAGCGATCAGTTCAATAAATATAAGTTTAATAAATTTATTACAACTTGAAAACACACAGAAACTTGAAGAGGCATCAAATATAAGATTTAAAAAAATATATATTGCTATTTTTATTGCTACTACTATTAATAATTTGAAGTTGGAGCTAGTTGTAATTTCTCTTTCTCGTTAACATACTTTCCCAATCCTCTTGATCAGTATAGGTTTGTTTTAGCTTTTTATTAGCCGTTTGGTTTGAAATGTACGATGGATTTAACTAAATTTGATCTCGTTAGTTTCATTAATTCGTTTTCGTTTTGTTTCCAAAATTGTTTAGAATTATAAAAATGTGAATATACCTCAAAATATGTTCCTGATGATTATGTCTACATCTATGCAAATATTCTACACACTATATAATTTGTAAATATTATCATTCCAAGTATAAAGCTAAATATCGAGACAGGATAACAAATCTATCCCGGTTACAACAAATTACCATTGGTTATACTAACAAGAAAGAGTTATAGCCAAAATTCAGTACAGTTGAGACAAAAAAAGAAAGAAAAAACTGCTACAATCGATGGTTGGAATAAATTATTCATCAGACAAATACATTTGAAATTAAGTTTAAAAATAACTTTTACACAAGGAAAAGTGATTTAAGAAAATTAAAAACATAAAGCACCTAAGCGCACTAAATAGCCTTTCATCTCACCATCTAGTTTTGAAAATAAAATTTTGCAATCTTTCTGCTAATTTTATTTAATAATATTCTATTACTTCGTGCTTTTGAAGATTTATTTTTACATCAATAGATTGATTTTGGTTCAGTATCATGGAAAAAGTAGACTAGCTGACCCGTGCGGAACTCCGCACCATGCTTTGAATCATTTCGTATGGCATTCCACTCTTTAAAAAGTTCAAAAAAAAAAAAAAAAGAACAGTATGAAGAAGAATTGAAAAAAGAAAACGGATTAAAATAAACGGACAAAATTGAACGGTTAAAGAAGGAATGTAAATTGAAGAAATCGGTAACAAAACCTCGTTAAATACAATGCTGTGATATCGTGATCACTTTTTGGCTGTACGTATTTTCAATGCTAACATAAATATCATTAAAAGTTTCTGCTCGTTAAAAAGCACTAATTGTGCATGTGATAAAACGGGTTGTGGTAAATACAATACTGCCTGTTTGAGCCTCTGATGGATAAAAAATGAATATTAAACGAATATTTATGGGTACAGATTCGAATTGGTGCCATTCTAACTATCAGCACGACACTCACACCAACCGAGCAAATGCGCTGAGTTTCGAATGCTATTCATTGAAGCAATGTGTAGTAAAAAACAGCAAAAAAGGTTTTTACCAAAAATAAAAATAACATGGGTCTATGTTTTGTCATTTGCCAGAAAGGTACGCTTTAAAATAATTCGTAAAACATGGATATTGATTAAGTAGTAAGGAAACTCTCGCGTAGCGATTCAAACAAACATTCTGGAGAAATAATAAATTAGATTGAAAATAAGTGTTTTTATTTTTAAAACTTGATGCAATTTCCCATAGCAGCTGCTTTAGCCATTACGGCTTGAATGTCAGCACATGTTTCTCTTTCATTCGAACACTTAAAATTCAAAACGAAAACCAGTTGAACTAAGTCCGTTTTTTAAGTGTAATTTTTTGAACGTAGACAAAGTGCAATTTTTGTTTTCGCCGAAAGCAGAGGAGAAACTGATTTCTTACTTATGAAGTTGATAGTAATTTAATGTTTTACTTCGTATTCGAATAAATAGTTAAAGGTTTACTGGGTGAAACGTAAAATTTAAATTTGGGGTTTTAATAATTATTGTGAAGTCAGACATTGTCACCAGAAATTTTTAGTTTGGGAAGATTGAAGCAAAAGATAATCCTCAAAGAATCAGCAAAGATCAGAAAATATTCACAATGAGCTTGTTGAAATACTGATGCAAGTCTACTGAGGCATGCACGGCGGAAAAAACTGAGCCCTAGTACAAAAGAGAAACTTTTCTCTTCACCTAGCTTATCTATCAAACTCAGCACGGTGATTGACTTGAAAGAGTTTCCATGGTAACCTGCCGTGACGTCATGGATGAATAAGAAACTTTCTATGGGAAAGGAAAGTTCTTTTTTAAACGTGCATTAACACCAAACTATTGTTTTCATATACGTGTATCTCACACAAAAATATTGAACGAAAGATGAAACTTGTAAAAATGGAAACTTTCTTAGTGGAAAAAAACTATTGCAATTTTGAGATATTTGGTACTTCAGTAACTTATTAAACAAGGTGAAATACAATAAATGTTGCTAGAAAATTGCAAAAGTAATTAAGGGCGGTCCCCCCTCTCCCTGTTCGTTTTTTAGTAAACAGATGCGTTTTTTTTTTCTTTTTTTGTACATTTATATCTTAGTTGAAATAACTACGAACAAAAAAACTGTAAGTACACATTGGAAACACGTTTGAAACTCTTTAATTCAGAAAAAGTGTTCTCTTTGCCTGAATGTGCACTAAAATGTTTTCCCAATATTCCCCTTAAAAAAAAGGTACTTAGATGTGTTCCAAATTTGTTTTGATTATGTTGAAGTTGTTTCGTTGTGTTTGGCTCAGGATAATTGTTAAATTTTAACTTTTAGCACGTTTGAGAATGGACAGGGCCGGATTTGGAAGTGTGGATGGCCCGGGGCAACAAAGGAGAGGATGCCCCTAATCAAGGTTCAAAAATATCAGCATATTTTTGAAAATATCCGATACTTTGATCAATATCCAAATATTTTGACATATATGTATACATCCGATATTTTCGACCCGTGAAAGTTAGGATATTTTGTAAAAATTTTATTGTTAACTATAAACTTTCTTAAACTTTGTGTTAACTTTGTTGGCCTCCACAACATTAGGGGCCCCTTTGTTGTGGAGGTCCCGGGGCATTAGCCCCGCCTACCCTACCCTAAATCCGACCCTCAGAATGGATATTGGAATCACCTTTGGGCATAATTGTGAAAAAAGATGTTTATTACGCATACATGTTATTTCAACGACTTTCTATAACTACCAGTTAAAAGAACCTCTTAGTTTTGTGTTAATGATAGAAATATCAGTAAAACGCATCAGCGCCAGGTAATGCATCTAATACGGCCATATCTTCAAGTCAAAATATCTGGCAAAGATTAGCATTAAAAGTGACACGAAGTGAGTTTTTTTCACAAATTACAGCCTAATCTTGATAAGAGCAAACTGTACTGATCCTCCTTCTTAGAGCCCCTTGAAAAAGACAGGCTGACTTATCCGACATTTTGGTTCCAAGACAGAATTGGATCCAACCTCGTTTCTAGTATTTATAAATACGTCATAATATTCGCTGGTTGCTAAGTCGTAAAATAATTGATGATAAGTTGAGTAAAATGTCACTTTAGGTAAATTTTGAAAGATAACTTCGTTTACAAATTCAGCTAAAATGTATCGGGAAATGTTTACGGTAATAAACCTCATTTTCATACCTTATTTGTTTTTAATTTGTATTAATTAAATTGTATTCATCCACAGAATAAAATAATCAAACATCAATCGGGCAACACACCTAAAGTTTGGACACCAGTTTTCTGCAATGAGGCTTTTGTACAAATATTTATTTTTTTCGCCCGATAATTTTGGAACCAAAATGTCGGATAAGTCAGCTCCCCTTATATAGGAGCCTTACTCCTTCTTAATGCCATTAAAGTGACTGGTATAGCATTCGACCTCACCTAAAACGTAGACTACGTCAAATGTATTTATATTTAGTTCTTTGGTTTCATGTGTTTTAATAAGAGTGGGCTCGTTATGTGTAGAAATATTAAATTTTACTTACGAAATGAGCTATATTTGCATTTAACACACCCTCCCCCCCCCATAATTTCTTCCAACCAACTCAAATTTTAAAAGTTGACTGTACTCTTGTATTGATCACATATGGTGCTCTGATACAATGGGGCGGGAGGGGGGGGATGAGCTAACATCAGTGTTCAAAGGGGGGGTTGGCGCAGAGCTTGAAAGTTAGGAACCACTGGTGTAAAGAGTGAATTACAAAGTGTTCTAAAAGAAAGGGCATGCGTCAGTGCTGATAAAAATCCTCAAATCAGTTCCCAAAAGTGGTAAAAAGTACAGTCAACTCTCGATAACTCGAAGTCCCAATGAGCCCCTCCCCCATTTGAAATGTTCGAGTTATTATTGGTTGTTCGAGTTATGATAAGTTTCTACAACAGTCTCGAGAGTTTGGGACCCAATGAAAACTTCAAGATGATGGAATATTCGAGTTAAAAGCTTCGAGCGATCCAGATCCCCCTGTATGTATAAAAATGCTTTTTAATTCTATAGAACATTTCCATAAGCTTGGTTGGTAAGTACGAAATAAAAAGTTTGAAATAAAACAAGTATATGATTGCTCTATGTTATCATTCCTATTGGTTCCTCATTCGTTTAAAATTTTCTCATTGGTTGAGTGGTTAATCCGATATGTTTATCTTTTAGCTGTTTGCTTGTCTGACTCTTGGCTTTTGTCGAAAGTTTTAATCTATTAGCTCATTTCTATTGCGTTGGAGAAGGCGTTCCTTGTAACGTAGATACACTTGTCTACAGTAATCTGCAATTAGTGTTTTTTTGACGTTGTTAATTCGTATTTTACTTATCAGCCACAATTTATTGATTTATCTTATATGCTTTCTTCAGTAAAACACTCAAAAACTGCAATTGACCTTAATATAATTATGGTTTAGCAAATTCTAAAGCAGCCAATAAAATTTAAATTAAAAATTTAAGAGGAGAAATAGGTGGCGTACAGCTTTGTACGAATTGCTTTTACTATAGCTGCTATATTTATCTCTTTTTGTCTTGTCTCAATTTTCATTTTAAATTTTATTTGCTGCTTTAGAATTTGCGTAAATTTTATAAGATATTGGGAATAACTGCAAGATTTGAGTGTCGTAATCAAAAAATCACCTTCTTATTTTAAATCATACTTTTTAGCACGAACCAAGCTTATAGAAATAATAAATTAAAAAACATTTACCCCAAAATCAGTTCGACTTTGGAAGCAGTGGTAGAGTTACGGATTTAAAGGGAAAATTATTGACTCTGAATCTTGAAATTTTTCACTTTTGACTCCCAACTCCGACTCCGCATTCCTATTCACAAGGAATACCAGAGAAGTTACTTAAGTGTTGTTTGTCCTTGGAACGGCACGGTGTGTCAGTCCAAGGCCAAAACACTAAACATGTCAGTAAACCTGGGGCCGTGGTAGCCCGATCGGTAGAGTGTCGGATTCGGGGCCGGAGGGTCCTGAGTTCGAACCTCGATGGTCGAAGACCCACCGTCGTCATTAAAGGCTACTGGGCGACATTAAATATGCTCGTGGTCTCAATGTCCTCCAAGTGAAACGATACCTCTGGGGGTGCTAGCACCAGGTAGCTATTGGCTCCTGAACTAGTTCTAAATTCTCATTAACTGTTCCATCCGGTGATGATGCTGCCATCTATCGGTATATAAAATAATGGAGGCATGGACACTTAGTATGCAGTCCTCGACATAAACACAGTTGTAGTCAGTTGTGTCTCTGAATAAGAATGTCAGTAAACCTCAAAACTGACGTCACAGAAACAGTGTGAAAAAAAATAAAAATGCAAGCGTTCCTGTAAAAATGGATAGCTAATTGCCTTGTTCCTGCCAGTAACAATCTGGCAAAAACCATAACATTTTGTACTGTTTCTCAAATTAAGCTGGAATCTTTCTGAAACAGTCTGATACTTTCCCATTAAGTGCCACTCATGAATGTGGAATACCTCAGGATCCTTGAATAAAAACTTTCGTATGTATAGTACACTCAATCCTGTTTTTATGCGGTGGGGAATAGGGACCGCATAAAAAAAAATTAATTTGAATTCTGTAATTTTGAATTCAAATTATGTTTTTCGCAATCACGAACTGAGACAGGACCCTACTCATTGAAGTTATTGTTTCTAGAAACAGCTCCTGCTCCCCCCCCCCCCAAGCCTGCCTCTCCTCCTGGGCGGTTGTGTGTGTAAGTGTGTCGGCTTGTGTGTGTGCGTAGACCTGTGTGTATGCACGTAGGCGTGTGTGTGTATGTGTGTGAGCGTGCGTGTGTGTAGGACATGGACGCCTCCGACCAGGAAAAGCGGATAGCTCAGGACCGGAGCAGCCGCGTCGCGCCGCCTGCAGAGGACGGTGAGCGGTGGTGCTGCAGAGGCTTCTGGTCCAAGCTGAAAAAGGCACGGACCTCAAAAACGGTCAAATGAGAACAATAAGCAATCGTGATTGCTCAAAAAAATTGCATGAAAAAATTGTTCGAAACTTCACGAGTAGCTATAAAAAGTTGTTTTCGCAACACAGTTAAAAAACATTTTATTATGCTGTGGATAAGGACCGCATAAAAAAAAGTCTCACGTAGAAAATAATATAGGTTTTTTTTTTTTTTGGTTTTCGAATGGGACCTGAATTAAGAAAATCGGATAATTATATCGGGTAAAGAGAGTCATTTAGTGCCATTTTCGGGCCCTAAAATTAAAATTCGAACGGTTCGGTACTTTTTTTTGCGTTTGAAAATCCCTCTACGTTCCTTCTCGGGTGCCCAAGTACCTCCCTGGCAAATTTGATCGAGATCCGACGTAAACTGTGGATTTGTATAGGGAACATACATACAGATATTCACACGTATATTCCTTGTTTTATTTATATAGATCATTGTCTTCCTTTTCTATTGCTTACGCAATCGCCAAGACAAAGTATATTTTTATCTTAGACGGCCCTGACCAGAGCTTAGCGGAGTTATAGAAACAGATTCTGAGTGTGCCTAAAATATTTCATAGGAATAATTAAGCTCCTTTTCCACACACACAAAGACACAAGACCAAATTCAACTCTTCTCTTTGGTAGATTATCTACAGACTTTCGTTGTCGCTGACCTGAGCACTTGTCGCTTAGCAACCCATGTGACGTCACGTTCGGGATAAGTTGGGCAACAGAGACCCATTCATTCACTGAAAGAAACTCTTTTTAGTGGGACAAAACTAAAAAAAAAATCTAGGTAAAATTTAAGTCATTAAGGAGATTTCTTCAAGGAAAGTGAACTGTAGCCTTTGCTTACTATTACTGGGTTTTTTAGTGCTTTTTTTAAATTTATTTTTTTAACAGCAAACAAAACTACTAGTCATTTATTGTTAAAAAAACTGAAGAACAATCCCTAAAATATTATTCTTAATAATTATCTTAATAATATATAAAAAAATTAATCCAACATAAATTTCAAAAAATCATATAAGTAATTTAAAATGAGTTATTAACCAGGTTTATTGTGAAGAAGAAATAACAATGTCAAAAAGCACTGCAGAAACGTTTTCGTCGTTACAGGGAACGCCTTTTTCAATGAAAAAAGGAACGAGCTTATGGATCAAAAGACATCAGACAAAACCCTTAATGGATCGCTTTCGTATTCGAAAAAAAATTTCAATCGACTATAATGCAATAGACGTTAACCTCTCACCAGCAACAATTTTCGACGCGGAAAAACACAAGAAATAATTTCTCGTGTAGAAAACGAAAACATGAACAATGATTAAGGGTGAGGCCACAACAAGAGGAAAGCTGACTTATCTGACATTTTGGTTCTTAAAGCGCAGGGGCATAAAATTAGTTTATATAAAAAAAGCCTCGTTGCAAAAAACTGGTGGTCAAGCTTTAGATGTATTGTCTGATTGATGTTTGATTATTTTATTTTGTAGATGGAATGCGATTTAATTAATACAAATTAAAAACAAAGAAGGTGTGAAAATGAGGTTCATTACAGTAAACATTTCCCGATACATTTTTGCTGAACTTGTAAACTAAGTTATCTTTCTAGATTTACTTTAACGAACTTTGTACTTAACTTATCATCAATTGTTTTACGACTTAGCAACCAGCGAATATTATAACACAATTATAAATACTCGAAAACTAGATTTAACTTAATGGACACTATACTTAACTTATCATCTGTCGTTTTACTACTTAGCAACCAGCGAATAATATAACTTAATTATAAAAACTAGAAACAAGGTTGTAACCAAAGCTATCGTAGAACCAAAATGTCGGCCTGTCCTTTACTAGGGGTTCTACGTAGAGGAAACTGCAAGCGAAAGCCAAGCCCCTTGCCCGCAATTCCTGCCTTGCGAAAACGCAGTTACCCAGAAGCTTTTTGGCGCTCCCCACTAAGGCTCCTATATAAGGGGAGCTGACTTATCCGACATTTTGGTCCAAAATTGTCGGGCGAAAAAATAGTATTTGTGCAAGAGTCTCATTTCAGAAAAGTGGTGTCAAAGCTTTAGATGTGTTACCTGATTATGTTTGAGTATTTTATTCTGTAGATGAAGACGATTTAATTTATACAAATTAAAAACAAATAAAATGAAAAAATGAGGTTTATTACAGTAAACATTTCTTGATACGTTTTTGTTGAATTTGTGAACTAAGTAATCTTTCTAGATTTACCTTAAGTGACATTTTACTCAACTTATCATCAATTGCTTTACGACATAGCAACCAGCGAATATTATAACGTATTTATAAATACTAGAAACGAGGTTGGATCCAATTTTGTCTTGGAACCAAAATGTCGGATAAGTCAGCCTGTCCTTTTCAAGGAGCTCTACTCCCCACGAGCTTAACCATTCTGAATAAACCAAATCAAGGTACAGCCGATTCACACAATACATTCGCTCATTCAGTCTTTAAATTGGTAGCTAAAAATATTTTTCACAACAGTGAAAAATTCGTATTCGTGTAACTTGTAGCTTTTTAGCATACTTTTTTGCAAAGATACTTGATTTTAAGGGGAAATAGATGAAAACCTGTGAAATCCCGAAACGCTCAATGGAAACAACCAGTAACGTTTCGGAATATTTTTACAGTGTAATTTAAATCCTGCGAAGAAGAAACAAAGTTCAACGGGATTCATTTAAAATTTTTCAAGTGTTTTGACACCGTGGGGAAGATGGGAAGGGGAGGGGCATTTAAAACAAAAATGTTGTTTAGAAAATTTGGGTGCGAAAGAAATAATTAAGATAAGTTTCTCAAGCACGTATGAAAAATTACTAGATACTTTCGGCACTCTTGTAATGAATATCTAAAATTAAGAACTTCACAAACTTAATTTAAGCGGATATGTGATTTTTCTTCTCGCTTTCATAGAAGAGAAAGCTTTCTAAGGCCAAGCAAAAAATTATAAAGATAAGTTTTTCAAGCTAACCAGGAAACATCACGATCAAGGAAATTCAAAAAAATTCCAAATTGGTGGCATTCGAAAGAGCATTGGAAAACATGTTTATGGCACTGAAACTACGTGCCCTCGTGACCACGTTATCGAAATATGAGATCTTAAAAATTGCCGAAATTTTTAGTAAAGTCGCCAAATTTAGCGAGTTTTGTTTAGAAATGGAAGGTACGGCGCGAATTCAACATCTGCATCTGACAAGACATTTCACTTCCATATTTGGTCACCAATTATAGTCTGTATTATAGTTGCCCCGCAAAATGGCAAGGAAATCTTATCGGAAAATTTTAATAAACAATAAATAAAGTTTGGTATCAGTGCAAATTTTTCGAGTCACAAAAGAAAGTTCTTTCCAAATGAAATGTTGGAAACTATCAGTCTCTCATCAATAAATAATGTATAGAGAAGTGTGTTTTGCAGAAACAAAGTATCGTCGAGGCGCTAGCGATAAGCAACTAATAGGTTTGTCAACACATAGTGTCGGGTTATGTGCTGTATTGTACGTTATGTACACACATATTTGTAACTTTATTTGATCGATTGACATCCTGTTTTTTAAACGGTTTTTTTTTTTTTTTTTTTTGTTATTTCCAAAAATTCAAACTACCACTGGTACCAATTAGTTCTGATTTTTGACACTTTACTGTAGTAATAAAGCAAATTAAATTATACTGCAGTGAGAGGTTCCCCGAGCTATAATTCCCCGAGAAATAATTTTTTTTAATTATTATTTTTTTCGATTTTAAATTAAAAATTAAACATTTTCGCTAGCAGTGGTCAGACAATAAAACTTCATGAATGATAGTAACTTCTGAAAAAATAAATAAGACCTGGGATACTACAATCCATGATCATTTTCTTTCAACATCAAAAACTATCCATTTTATTTTCAATATATAAGCTTTAGTAAGCATGTTTTTTTTTACTTATTCATATTAATTCTCGTACATAATTATTAATTACTTACAACACATTTCATAACAAGAGTACAAACTTAAATTAGTTAAGTAAAACACACTTGAAATGCACTTAAATTCTGAAATGCATTATTATCACGATTACAAAATTAAATCCTACGTTCAATTTCGTTATAAAGTTGTAGCTCCTCTGGATAAAGCTCTCTAGTTTCCATTTCACAGGCTTCATAGTTACTTTTTAATTTTACACAATTAAGTAAAGGGTTAATTCGAAACATCGTTTACGCGCTTTGCAGATGACCAGAAATGGGAATGAGAGTTTTGCTAGACGCAGGCGATGAAATCACGTGGTATTTTCCATTTCTTGCCAAGTCTTTAAATTTGGCGAATTTTCGTAAGATTTCGACAGACTTTGACCCCCCATATCTCAAAAACAAAAAGACGAGGGCACACAATATTTGGGTCAAATTTTTTTCTAAAGATACTCTTTCGAATGCGACCATTTTTAACTTTTTTCATGATTACTGAACTCGTGATGTTTCCTGGTAAGTATAAAAATCAACATTACGGCATTAGAATCTAAAACTTACGGCACTCTTGTAATAACTATCAAAAATTAAGACCTTCACAAACTTAGTTTAAGCGGATATGTGATTTTTCTTTACACTCAATGAAGAGAAAAACTTTCTAAGGCCAAGCAAAAAATAATCAAGATAAGTTTCTCAAGCAAGTACGAAAAATCAGTAGATACTTACAGCTCTCTTGTAATAACTATGAAAATTGAGACCTTCACAAACTTAGTTTAAGCGGATATGTAATTTTACACTTTCAAAGACGAGAAAAAAATGTCTAATGCCAAGCAAAAAAAAAAAAAAAAAATATGAACCTTCCATGCATGTTTACTTTTACTTGTCACATGTACTGAACATATTACGTCTAATTTCCATCCGTAAAAAGGAAAATGTTTTATTCACAGTATTCGTAGAATTCTCCAAAGTGTATAGATTCATTAAGAAAATGGGGTAAACTTATCCTGCTAAAGAGATACAAAAAAAGACTATCTTAGTTCTAAAACCAGAAGTTCGCATCACTTAGAAATACAACCGGAAAAGATAAAGAAACTTAGTACACAGAAAGAACAACTTTTACGCAAACAACAAAAGCTTAACATATTTTTCTCGTTAAAGCTGCAATTTTCTCTAAGTAAAGGAGTAGTCGTTTGCAAAATATGTATACTTTTAGAACCTGAAAGAGGGTTGAACAAAATGCTTTCAACTATATTGTTTTTTGTAAAATATTCCAGCACAAATTAGATTAAAACTATTTGTTGCGTTAGTAAACAGTTGCACTAAAATGTGTGTCCACGATTTGCTAAAATGCAAACTGTTTTTTTTTTTGCTATCACTTTATTACACAAAATAATTGTGTGTTAATGAATGAAATAAAAACTGAAGAAAAGAAAACAAACTAATTTGAATTTTGACTTTTTAAATTCAAATTATGTTTTTCGCAATCACGAGTGTGTGTGTTTGTGTGTGTGTGTGTGTGTGTGTGTTTGTGTGTGTGTGTGTGTGTGTATGTAGGCGTGTGTGTCTGTATGCAGGCATGAGTGTGTGGGTATGTAGGTGTGCATGCATGAGTGTGTGTGTGTGTGTGTAGGTGAGTGTATGCATGCGTGTGGGTTTGTGTCCGTGTGCATGCATGAGTGTGTGAAGGTGTGTGTATGTATGCGTGAGGGGTAGGGGCGCAACCTAGAGACGGTTTTCGCTAGAGGAGCAGCATCGGGAAGGGCCGGGACGGTGGTACTACAGAGGCAGGCGGGGGAGGGGGGAATTAACTCATAGGAACATCAAAACCATCAAGTGAGAACAATAAGCAATCTGACTGTTCAATAATCGTTCAATGTTGTGCAAAAATAATAATCTTTAACATAGCACACTCGAAGTACACGGTCACAATTCAGAATTAGAACATATTAAGATTTTTTTAAAAATATGTAGCCATAAACATTTTTGTTTCGTGTGCTCATTATGCTCTTAAAACAAACGTTCTTCTTTGATTTCTAAATCCCGGCTTCGTGAACAGTTATAAGCCTTTAGAATGTGAACTTTTTGAGCTGTGTCACTATTCTTATAGCTGGACGATATTACAGACTAATGTTATGGTGTAAAAAATAGAAAATCGGGTAGCTGATACGTGTTTCAGGAACACAAAGTCTATTTATGAAGCCACGCCCAAATCATGACCTGAAAATAGTACATGCATGCACGTGAGTACGCCATTTTTTTAGCGTTATAACGGTAATCTGTGCAACACACTAATTCAGCCAAGATTTGCCGTCTGATTGGGGGGGGGGGATCGACAAAAAATAGTTCCTACATATACCCTTAGAGAATTAATTATAAATGAAGTTAGAAAGTTAAATTATTGGCTTAGCAAAAGCTTGGGCAACGGTCTCAAATCACGTGATTCAAGAACGATAAACAGTTGGCACGTTTTCATTGAGACGAGCGAAGGTAACCTGATTTCTTCCAATACTTTGCTTTAAAATCTATCACGTGTGTCTTGAGGTCTTTGCTTCACGAATGAAAGTCTTCTCTCCCTCCATTTTATCTCTTCTCGATGCATGTACCCTTTTAAAAACGATTCAGAAATGTTATTTGAAAATAATAGGCAGCTGACGTGCCCGATTTCTGCCAGTAACATATCTTGCAATAACCAAGAACGTTTCCCGCTAAAATTCAGTAACCTTCCTGATATTATACTTGCTTGAAGCCTCCTGATAAATTCAGAAATCTTAACGCCAATTATGTTGCTGGAATTTAAGAGCCAACTTAGGTAGGTAGAATCTAAGCGCATGGCACGTTCCTGATTCATTATGAAAGTTACAAAAGCAGTACTTCGAAAATGGCCAAAGGTAAGACAGAATTGCAAGTAAATATCAAGAATTTTACGCGCCGCAACTATTCAAAACTAACGTAATCCATAGACTTGATTGCGCCCATGAAGAGTTTTATCAGTCTGGACAAGCAGCAGTTGACCTGAAGCACATACACTTTATAAATTTGCTCGGTTAAGATTTAAACTGGGAGCTAAGAGTCTTTTTTTACAACAGTGAGAAATCTACATTCCTGCAACTTGTTGCAATTCAGGAAACTTTTAAAAAATTATACTTGATTTTGGATTTTTCTTGGATGAAAGCCAGTGAAATCCCGAAACGTTACACGTAAATACTCAGTAAGTTTTCGGAATTTTTTAAATAGTGTATGATGTAAACTAACGTATTAGTATAGTTACGGCAAAACCCAAGGGTTCTGAGGAAGAAGGTGACCTTTTTAGTTGTCTCACTAACCAAATCAAGATTTTCCGTCTGTTTGGGGGGATGGGGGATTGACGAAAAGAGTCCCTACATTTATGTAAACTAGCGTATTAAGTCAGTTAGTGCCAAAACCAAGGAATCAGAAGGGGAAGGGACCTCTTTGCCTCGCCACTGGTGTAAACCGAAGAGTAGGAATTAGTAATTGGAAGCAGCAAGTCCAATTCTTCGTTCATGAAAAGTTTAAGCAAAGACCCCAAGTCATGTGTTTCAACTACAACGAATGGACGACACGTTTTGCGTAAAACCAATGAGAGAAACCTGATTTCAGCCAATAGTTTATTTCAAAAAGGTCGAAAGTTTATTTCAAAGGTCAAAGTTAATGTGACTTAAGAGCATTATTGCAAGAATCAATGTTTTCGCCTTCTTCACCTTTTATTTCTTCTCAATGATATAAACAGTGGATCTTTCACGTTTTTCAGTGATATAAACAGTGGTTCTTTCACGTTTCTCAGTGATATAAACAGTGGTTCTTTTACGTTTCTCAATTACATAAACTGTGGATCTTTTACGTTTCTCAATTATATAAACAGTGGATCTTGCACGTTTCTCAGTGATATAAACTGTGGATCTTTTACGTTTTCCAATGATATAAACAGTGGATCTTTCACGTTTCCCAATGATATAAACAGTGGATCTTTCACGTTTCTCAGTGATATAAACTGTGGATCTTTTACGTTTCTCAATGTTATAAACAGTGGATCTTTCACGTTTCTTAATGATTTTTCAGAGGGTTGTAACAGAACAGCGTGGTTTGTATTTGCGTTTTGAAAAATTCTTCACTGACTGAAATGAATTAAATGGACGATAATAAACAGAAAAGCATGTTTTTTAATCAAGCATTGCAGACGACTCGCGCTACAACACGATTCGACTTACGCGAAATGGCTATAACGCGAGGTTTTCACGAACTGCGAAGTATAGAGCAAACTCGACGTCCTCACCCACAGCGCTAAAATTTTCGCAGATTAGTTTCGGCAAAAAGCAAAAGATTAATTCATCGCTCTTTCTTGCTTTTCCTCTTCTTTTAACGAGTTTCCTGACTCGCATGCGGTGTTAGGGAAAGACTGATAACATTCTGATCGTGCAGCAGAAATCAGCATCATCTTCGTATTTTAATTTATAAATATACTTACTGTGCAGTACCATTATACATTGTAAAACGATTCGGAAACGTTTCTGGAAAATTATGGGCAGCTGATATGCACAATTTCCGCCAGTAACATATCTTGCAAAATCCAGGAATATTCTCCGCTAAAATTCAGTAACTTTCCCGAAGTTACCCTGGAAGCTTCCTGAGAAATTCAGAACTCTTCCCGTTAAAAGCCAGTCGTGTGTCTGGAAAAATTAGAGCAAACTTAGGAATGTATAATATAATAGTTCGGCATCTTCCTGATTTATCAATAGAAGTTCCAAGAGCATTATTGCAAACAAGGTCAAGGCTAAACCAAAATTACAAGTGGCGAGAATTATTACCCGCCTAGAAAAGCAGCGTAGTCTATACTTATTCGCTCCTACTGGGAGCTTTTATTATTCACTCCCACTGGGAGCTTAAATCTGCACGGGCGGGCCGTAAAAACCCTGAAGCCGATTCAACTTATAAATACACAAAATTAATCTTTGAACTGGGAGCTAAAGATATTTTTTACATTAGTGAGAAGTGTGCATTCGTACAACTTGTAGCAATTCAGGAAACTTTTTGACAATGATACTTGATTTTTCCAGGAAGTGGATAAAAACCATTAAAATCCCGATACGTAACACGGAAATTCCCAGTAACGTTTCGGAATTTTTGTTACAGTGTAGTACGCCATTTTATTATGAATACATACTGTACGTACCGTACTGTTTAATTGTATGTCTTTTTCTCCCATTAATCATTGATTTGATGCATCGTAACAATCACTTAGGGTGGCGACAGGAACTGTGAAAAAAAATTCCCTGACTTTTCCCTGATTAAGTTCACCAAATTTTCCTGATTTACGTTACCAATGATAATGGTTTTCTTTCTTTGCTCTACTTTAAATCCATTGTATGTTTGTATAAAATGCAGTATTTTAAACGTTTTAAGTTGTGTAAAGTTGTTGAGCTAAAGATATATTTTAAAAAGATAATACTTTTTTAATAAAATTATTAAAAAAACATTTTAAGTCAATTTTTTTGGAAAAAAAACACCTACAAAACAGTAAATTAAATTTTTCTACATGGAAAAATTATAGAAAATTAAAAAAAAAAAACTTTTCTTCCAGAAACCACTTAGCATAAGAATTTTAAGAAATTATTAAAATCACTCTTTAAAACCTATGTGTATTTATGATAGAACTGAAAAGTAATTGAAATTACTTTCAACTAAATTTTCAAACAGTATAATAATTGTTGCAAGAATAACAAGTAATAACGAAAGAATAGAAATAATGTAGTTATTCTTATATAACTAATTGACATATTTATGCAAAACAGATGAAACCATTTGACATCCGTTCATAGGGAGCTTTTCTCTAATCAAGAACATAGGTTTATGAATGAATACAGCATTTTAACAATAAAAAAATAAAGATATTTTCTTAAGTACACAAGTTAACTCTGTTTCAAATGATTTCAGTATGTAACGAAAAAAAAAATCTTAGATTGCTTTTGTAACAAACAACTTTGAAATGCAAGAAAAAAAACAGAAGAAAAAAATAAATTAGTTAATTTCAAAATATATAAAAGAAGAATACAACTTGTTTATAAAATAAAAGAATCACTTAAGTCTGAAGAAAAGTAAACCTTTATAATCTGCGGTGACAACAAAAAGTATAACGGCAAAAAACTAAGTTTATTTTATTGAAAGTTCAATTTTAGCAATTAAATTAATAACGTGAAGAAGTAATAACTTTTAAGCTTTTACCAGTATTATTTCAAAAACCAAAGATTTCTTCTTGAAATCATGATTACAGTAAGCGAATTACTTCGAGACAATGGAATAAAGGCGAAGGAGCTAAGGCATTAATGAAGGCTTCCTCTTTGCCTGTAGGGTTGTTTATTTTTCGTAGGATTGAAAGCGTGAAAGGAAGTTTCAAGCTAGGTAAAATAAACAACCTAACAGACACAGAAGCAATCTTAGGAAGTTCATCCTGTGGTTAATAAGTAAGATTCAATACTTTCACGTTGAGGAAAAAAGATGCACAAATATGCGGCAGTGTATAATCGCACCTCATTAATTTTACTTTAAAAAAAAACAGATAATTGGCGGAAAATGCGTAGGGAATTAAAGGACTTAATTTCGTAAAGCAAAAAAAAAAAAAAAAAACTTTTTTCTTCATAAAATCAATTTTCCCTGATTTTTTGTTATTTTTTCAAAATTCCCTGATATTTCCCTGACTTTTCCCTGATTAATAAAGTTCCCTGACTTTTCCCTGATCTCCCTGATTTCCCTGATCTGTCGCCACCCTGCTAATGTTGTATAATACAATTTTTTTTCCAATACAGTAAAAATTCACTTGTTTAGGTAAGAAATGATAATATACAGTTAAGAAATGGTTTAGAACAGTTTTAGTAGTGTTGACAAACGCCTAAAATTAGGTATGTTAAAAAAAAATTCGCATACACACCCTTTTCCACAACGCGAAATTTTGACTTACGCGAGGTGTCTTGGAACTCATCCCTCGCTTAGGTCGAGACTAAACTGTATATTTCCTAACACTCAAAAATATCTCTTCCAATCAGCTTACTTGCTACCTCTACGTCATTTTCCAGTAAGAAGAAGTAAAATAGGACTAAGCAGTCTGCATTGTCAACAGTCAGAGCTTGGCCAACCAGTGTGTATATTTTGGATTCAGTAGGATGTATATTTGGATAATTCTAAGAATCCGTTTCACCGTCTTTTATCACAACTGACGTCATTTCTGTTGCCTTAGAAACTGTTTCCTCCCGTCCTTGGGAATACTTTCTCAATAAGGATTACTCAGAATGAAGAGGAATATATTTTTAATTGCAAAATTTCTTCTGCTACAGTTTAATTGCGGTGGTTCTCTTAATTACTTCTGATAATTCTCTAAACTCTTGTTCAATATTGAAACTTTCAGTTAATTTCTTGAATCAAAATATTTTTAAAAATTGCACAATAAAGTTTGCAACGAATAACAGATAGATACTTTTGTGCTGAAATTTAAATTAATCAATTAACCACCGTTTTGAAGCACAAAAGTCTGAAATTACTGCTGACACGTATTTTGCTGTTACAAGGAACACGTTTTTCAATGCAAAGCAAAGTGAACTTCTGGATGAACCGGTATATTTGAGAAATCAATGTTGACCGTTTAGTTTTTATTTATTTTTCAAATGTATCAGTCGTTTACGGGACACCCTGCAGAATGACAAGTAGTTGAATCAGTATTCAACATATCTCCACATACATAAATTAACAGGAAGCAAAACAGTACTCACTTCTACGTTAGTCACACAATCAAAAAAGGATTAAAGGCTAAAGGTTTCATTTCTGAAAAAAAAAATAAATCACTAAAAACATTTTACCGTATTTTGTGACTTTTATATCTGTGATATGTTTTAAACTGAAAAAAAAATAAAAATAAAAAAGAATGCAAACCAGCCTAAAAGTTCTAAAGGTGGGCCATTAAAAAAAAAATTTTTTTTCGTAAAATATAGACAAGGCAAAAGTTTCGTCTTGTTTAAAAGACGAAATCTGAAACTCAAACAAACAAAATTTATTAAAATGAAATACAAGAAAGTTATATACATTTATTTTTCCTTCAAGGAAAATATATGAACTTTTCCGCCTACCTCTCCGTTAAAAAGTTACTTTAAAATTGAGTAAGAAAACTTTGATAGCAGAGCAGCAAATTTTCACAGAAAAAGTTCGAAACATGTTTGAAACGCAAATGATATCTTCTGCTGTAGTGACGCAATCACCAAGCGAATGATCTATTTAGTTTTGCTTCAGAGACAAGCTTGGAAGTTCTGTATCTGGCCTCCAGCTGTTTTTGTATCTGTTCAGGTATCTTTCGAATCATAGCAAAAGGATCTGAGAAAGAGGAAGACAGCACACGGGTTTTATCTTGCACGCTTATTTTTGATGTAGATTTCTGATGGAATTAAAAAAAATGAATAAATAAATAAAAACCTGGCGTAAGTCAATAAAAAGAGAGGCGAGAAGAAAATGTCTTTCATTTTTCTGGTTCAATTAAAAAAATTGTTTTTAATACTACACTGTAAAAAAAAAATCCGAAACATTACTGATTACTTCAGGGTAACATTTCGGGATTTTAAGGATCTACAAAAGTTTTCTATGAAAAATGGGATTTGTGTTAATCACTTTTTCTGTTTCGCAACAAGTTCATTGAATGACAATTTTATAATGTAGTAAAAAATATTTTTAGCTACCAGTGTAAAAATGTATTAGGCTTCTTTATTAAGTGTTTCTCCTTCTTGACTAATTGTGCCTTTAATTTAAATTAGACGTTGATTTATATCGTTTGACATTGAACGGCAATCTTAGTATTTCTGCAGACGCGCTCCTCGCAAGACGTCTTCACAGAGATCGTTTTCATATGTGTGCCATAAATCAGTATTATCTAACAGTTAGCATAAGAGCTTAGATAGTTATAAACAGTTCTATGAGCTTGGGAGCTGAGTCAGAAAGTTACATGTATCAAATAAGGTTAGTTTCCGAGGTTTGTCGTTCTCTATAAGACCGAGTTATATACATGCTGATTGATAGATTGACAGCACCTTTTACTGTCAAAAAACTTCGGAAAAATGTTGGACCATAAAAGTGTTCTTAATTAATTCTTACGTGACAAAATTCGATTGGCTGTTGCATTCGTTTTCTTCGGAAAACTTGCCTTTTTTACATGCCTCTACTATTTTTTTCTTTTGGCAATTTCTTTCTAATAGAATATTTTTGAGCTATGTTATTTAATTATATCGTTTTAAACGCTTAAATATGGTCATCACAAAGAATATCTCTTCAAACAATTTTCATTTATTTTTTCCTCTTCTTCTATCGAATGTTCTTTGTTCGTTGTTGTTTCAACTTTTAACTTTAATTGTTCGGTAGTTATGTGCAATCACTCTTTGGGTTGAGAATTTTCTAAATATACTTAAGTGAATCTATTAACAGATGTATTTTACATCAATTTCAGTATGAATGAAAATCTTTAAAGGATAGCCCAAAATGCATGCAAAATTGCAATTTTTAGAAAAACTTTTTGTTATTGTCTGCCTGCACTAATTGAATTCAGAAACGAATTTGCCCAAAGTGAATCTCAGTTATAAGTCGTTTAAATAAATTTTGAAGCATAAACATTCTGTGACTCCAAATGGCTTGCAATGTCCGAGGCTTATGGAATGCATTATACCTTATCATATATAACCTCAAATACATGCAAAATCTTTGGCGGTTCTTATACTGACATCTTGAACTTTTTTTGAGTAATCACGATTGCTTATTGCTTTCATTTGACTGTTTTTGATGTCCTATATTTTTTCCCACCGCCACCCTCCACAGCATCACCGTCGACCGGATCCTCACAATGCTGCACCTCTAGCGAAAACCCTCTCCTGGTTTCGTCAATATCCTTCACTTACACGCATACATACACGCACCTACACACATATACATATATACACCTACACACATACACAAACACATACACACACACTCACATACACACAACTACCCACACACTCATACCTGCACACAGACACAAACACATATGCCTACACACACATACACATACCCCCACACACACATACACACAACTACCCACACACTCATGCCTGCACACAGACACAAACACACATGCCTACACACACATGCCGTCCACACACAAACACACACGCTTCGTGATTGCGAAAACATAATTTGAATTCAAGATGACAAAATTCAAATTATTTTTTTTTCTTTCACTCGTTTCCACCCCCCTGTATTCAATTCGAAGAAAACCTTCAACTATTCTGTCGTTGCAGGTGCGGGAAAATCGGTGTTCGTTTTTACGTTTATAACAATAAAACGGTACGAAACATAAACTGGTGATGAAGACAAACTATTGGTTTTAAAAAATATTATGAAAACATATAGCCTATGTCACCCAGTAAGAGTGCACCTTTCATTTTGTGCAAGAATTTTTTCAATAGTTGCAGTGGATCCGGAGATAAACTCGAACATATAAACATACAAAAATCCACTATCTCTCTCTACAAAATTCATATTAAAAGAACGACATAAATTATAGCTTTAAAAATTATACTGGGAGCTTAACAACGCGAGCCGTATTTTAGAGGATGGCGATGCCATTTCTTTAATGCGCCCAGTTTTTCTTTATACTGGTAGCTAAAAGTTTTTCACACCAGTGAAAAGTCTGCATTCATATGACTGGTAGCAATTCAGGAAACGTTTTGACAGAGATACTAGATTTTTCCCAAGAAGAAGTAGGGGGTGGGATAAAAATCTCTGAAATCACGAAACGTTCCCCGGAAATAATCAGGAATTTTTTTACAGTGTGGTTGGAGTAATATTTGCCCCACGTTGACCTGATTGAAGATCCTTGTTTCTAATAGGGCCAACTCGTTTTTATTTGTTAAGACTGCCAATAAAAACTAATTGAACCTTAAATGGCGCATGCGACTACGTGAATGTACTGTTACTGTTTTCACATGAAATCATCATCTTTTTCTTGTTTCTTATTAGTCAACTGATGAATGTACAAAAGTTGGAACATTGAATCATAAATGAGGGAGATATAAGGTCGGTGGCCTTATTTGGTACTTACCTTATGAGGAAACTACTTTAGAACCCGGCTCTAAGCCCCGTAGAATATCTTTAGGAATAGTTAGGGCGAGATATTAATGCCGTGACTAGCAATAAGAGATTTGTCTAAGTTTCTAATGCTTTCGTAATTCATTCGCTAAAAAAATATTTCTACGCCATTACTGGTGAAAGAGTCTTGACAAAATGGAGATTTGCTTAGCAGTGCGAACTTTGTAATAGTTTTTATTTCTTATTAATTAGATAAAATTAAAAGGTAACATACATTAAATACACCGACAGATCAGTCATTTCCAGCCGAGGACTGCAGTTCCGTGCATATTAGCACTGAGCAGCTCAGTCGCTTTCCTATGCCGGGCTGATGAGTGCTAATAAGCACGAAACTGCAGTCCTCGGCAGGAAATGACTGTGCTGGCGATGTATTTCTGCCTTATACTTGGCGAATGGGCCGGTAATTTACTGAATATACCATGCCTTGCCTTCAATCTTCGAGTTGAACCGAATCATTGCTTCGGTCACTCGGCTGGTCTGTGCTAATTCTATATTAGCTACCAGTTTGTTTGGCTTCCTTAAGAGGTTTTCCATTTCCAGCACAGGCACTTTCCTATGCCGGACTGATGAGAGTTAATGAGCACGAAACTGCAGTCCTTGGCTGGAAATGCCTGAGATGGCGGTGTATTTCATGTATTTCTGCTTTAACCACGGCAAATGAGCGGTAATTTACTGAATATAAAAGGTAACATATTTATATTCTTAATGAGTTCCTTTGATTTACTTGTATTGTTTTCCTGTATACGGTATGCGATCTCAAATACTTTTTCACTTGATTTACGTAAGCTTAGAATTACTTTCGTAAATTAATTTATTCAAGTCATGGAAGAAATGTTTCCAAGTAAAATTTAAAGACAACAAAAAGACTTGGAAGTTTTTGCTCGGTTTTCAAACGATTTACCAGTAGGGTGATGGCACCAGTCATAAAATTGCTTAAGACATCGCTCTCAAGTTTAACTCAATTTTCTGAGTCTTTTAACTATTCAGACTTTTAAAAGTATTTTTCTCTCATGCAACTACATCTCATCTAACGTTTGGCTGCTTCTAAATCTTCTGAATTAGTTTATTCTATTTTTGAGCAATCACGATTGCTTATTGCTTTCATTTGACTGTTTTTGGAGTCCTATCATTTTATTTTCCCACCGCCACCCTCCGCACCACCACCGTCGGCGGGCTCCTCACGATGCTGCTCCTATAGCGAAAGCCGTCTCCAGGTTGCATCCATGTCCCACAAACAAGCGCATACATACACAACTACACCCACACCCACGCACACATGCACACACAAACACCCCTACACACATACACACGAATACATACAGACACCTACACATATACACACAAAAACATACACACACATATACACACAACTACCCACACATTCATGCCTGCACACAGACACAAACATATATGCCTACACACATGTACACTAGGGTGTCCCGTCCATATATGAGAAAAACAAAAATTTGAGCTACACTATCACAAGAGGTGTCAAAATTTGCGAAATTTTTCACAGATCACGAAAAAGGTAAAAAAAATGGAATTGCGTGTCATCTTGAGGGCTCTACCGCTCTTTGAAGTTTTGCATATTTTACATTTTTGACAGACTTACACGATATGATTTAAAAAATACAAAAATAAAGTTTAGAAAGCATTTTATTTAAGAAACTAATGAAACAAAGCACAGGAAAACAAAATAAACAAACTACAGTTTATAAATAATGACAAAAGTTTAGAATTTAAACTCTTTTTTGTGTCCAAAATTTGGCATTTCTGCGCGAGATTGCAACCTGGTTCTAACGAAGCCATCTCTAGAAGTAGCGTTAGTAACACTTTGTGAAGCCTGTGTTATTAGTTTAACACATCTTTCCACAGATTGTGAGTGGCAAGGAAAGTCAACGATTTCCAAGCTATTATCTTTTGCCATAATTTGAAGGTTCTCGTTAGAAATATGTCGAAGAACCGGTGGTGCTGTAACCTGACACTCTTGCCAGACAATTATTTCCGTATAATCTTTAGCAGATAAATTAATTTTTGGTGTTTTAAATATTCTGCGTTTAGTGCTACTTTCAGCCTCTCTAGCATTTTTTATTCTTCGTAATGCTAACTCCCGAATGTGCTCCCTATCATCAAACAACATATTGACCAGCAGGTTTTCTGGGTGCGCAAAAAAAGCATTTCTTTCGATAACAGAATACACAACAGATTTCAAGTTTTCGGGTAATAATCGAGAGTACACAATCATTTGAAAAAGATGTTTGGCTGCTTCCTTAAAAGATGACTTTTGCTTGATTAAGAACCAAACTGGAGCGTACACTTTAACCACGTAGTTAACAAGTAATCGCAAATTTTCTGTTGGATTAAGAGTATGTACTTACATAAAGTCTGAGTATACGATTAGCAGAAGTAAGCCATCTCGAGTGCGCCATTTTTCCAGGTTGGCGATTTGCCAGCTCAGGACTACAGAAACCAGTTGATACAGCTTGACAAATCTCATAAAGATATTTTTGATCCGTGCTTAGTTCATCAACCACAATTTTCGGCAAATTAGGCATATTACCATCCACCGCGCAAAAAGACAATGTCATTTTATTTTCACAACCAGCTAACTGTTTTCCAATAGGTCCGGAATATTCTTTAGGACCCAAAGTGCAACTATCTAAGGTCAAGAATAAATGACGAAGGGGTAATTCGTTAGCATGAAGCATACACACACACACCATTGCAATGGTCTTTCCCAAATACTCCTCTAAATATTGAATCACGCCACCCTTTCAACCGGTGTTTATTGCAGTTCCGTCACATCCAACGCAAATCACGTCTTCTAAATTCAAGCATTGACCTTCTAATAGAGCTGTAATCGAAGTTAGAATTGCCTTTGCAGTGCCACGACTTGGCGTTGTGTGTCCCAGATAAATTGATCCGGGTTCTGCTAAAATTGAGATGTGCTCTTCTAAAATTTCTTTGCGATGGTAACGAGCTCCTATTTTCTCATTTATCAGAGTCTTGTCTTTACGTCCATCAAAGTAAATGCTTTTTATAACAATACTTCCAATATCTTTGGAAGCTTCTTTCCGAGCTTTAGCTACAGCTCTGTGGATTTTGTTTTTATCAACAACTAGAGTTAAATCTTCTTTTGAAACCAAGCCGACATCAGCTAAAACTGCAGAAGTAACAGCAGCAGCAGATCGCGTCGACAAACCGTATCTATCACATACCTTAGCAACTGTTGGCAAGATCAGTGTATTCCTATTTGTCGTTGAAGTTGATGGTGTCCCTGTAAAGGCCGTATTCGTCTCTGTTATGGGATACGTTTCTGGAGAAAATTCACGCATCGAATCGTCATCAAAATTTGCTGAGACAGAATCGTTATTTTCAGTAGAAGACTTTTTTGCTGCCCTTTCAAGTTTTCTCTGCTGTTGTTTCAATAATCTAGCTGTTTCTTTCTTATCGACACCTCTTATCACCATTTTCCTGTCATTTCTCTGATCCAACAAGAAACTTCTCTCATTGATGAGAACTTTTTTAGGTTTTAAACACGAACAAGACTCAAATACAGGGCACTTACAAGCCGCAACGTCGAAGAGCTTCTCAGATGACTTTAAAAAGCACTTCAGTTTATTTTCAAAACTATCACTTCGTTTGCTTCTGGAGTATCGTTTCAAATTGACGTACTTTTCGAAATAGAATTTTAATAATTGAATTACTCGTTCCTTAGTTACGATTGGAATTGAAGCTTTTGTCCAAATACTGTTGATTTTTTTCAGAAACAATTGTATATATATCTGAACTGGAAGGGTCCTTTCCATTATGCATACATTTCTGTTCGCTCCTGACAAATAAAATAAATTTTATGACGTCTTTTACAGTAAGTAGCTGCCGATCATCAAGTTCCTTGTAGGGTCCCAGTATAGCACAAGTAGTCTCACTACGTCTCGAACTCATTACTTAAAACTAACAGAATCGGCATATAACACTAACAATTGCAACTGTACTTTTAATAGCATTAAAATTACTTTGGCTACGAAGAAAGCACCCGTGAGTCAAGCCAAGAAAGCTCTCGAAACGAATAAAAGGAATTAGCAAGTTGAAACCAAACAATGTCGAAGTCGTCAGTAACATATTGTTGCATGCAAATCGAGACGTGGCGCCAAGCTTCGCGGACGATTCTACTGCTTTCAGTTGCCATAAAAATGACAAATTTTCAAAACTTTGACGATCGGTAGAGCCCTGAAGATATAGTTTTATTCTATTTTTTTAAATTATTTTTGTAATTTACGATCGATTTCGCAAATTTTGAGAGGTCTTGCATTAAGAAAAACGGAAATTTTTTTTTTCGGGACACCCTAATGTACACCATACCCCGCCCCTACGCGCACAAATACTCATACACACAACTACCCACACACTTATGCCAGCACACAGACACAAACACACATGACTACACACACATACACATACCCCCTACACACAAACACACATATCCACACACAAACACACACGCCTACATACACACACTCGTGATTGCGAAACACAAAATTTGAATTCAAGATGTCAAAATTCAAATTATTTTTTTTTTCTTTTATTTGCTAAATTTCGGAAAAAGGTCCGACCCCAGTAACAAACACTGACAATTCTGATGACACCCAGTAACAGATAGGATGAGGAAAGGATGAGTAATGATAAAATTTTCCCTTTTTCCCTTCAAAATGTGCAAAAATTCTTTATTTTTAGATATAAAACCTTACAAAGTTCAAATGAACATGCAACACCGGCAGACCTCGTTGTAGCTGTTCATAACCTCCCACCACTGCCTTGTAAATACCAACTGGCGCATGAAATTGACCCTGATAACACTAGATGGTTGCACCATATTCATGGGTAACAGCAACATCAGTTTTACCCGCTTAAAATTACTATTATTTTAATCCAAACTTACAACTGTCTGTTAATTGGACCCTTGTCTGTTACTGGTGTCGTTACCCTACTGTTAACTTAAAATTGTTCCCTTTATTACTTCGCAAAATGTGTGTGTCTGTTAATTGGACCCTTGTCTGTTACTAGTGTCGTTACCCTACTTTTAATTCAAAATTGTTCCCTTTATTACTTCCCAAAATGTGTGTGTCTGTTAATTGGACCCTTGTCTGTTACTGGTGTCGTTACCCTACTGTTAATTTAAAATTGCTCCCTTTATTACTTCCCAAAATGTGGGTGTCTGTTAATTTGATTCTTGTCTGTTACTGGTGTCGTTACTCTACTGTTTATTTAAAATTGCTCCCTTTATTACTTCCCAAAATGTGGGTGTCTGTTAATTTGACCCTTGTCTGTTACTGGTGTCGTTACCCTACTGTTAATTTAAAATTGCTCCCCTTATTACTTCCCAAAATGTGTTTGTCTGTTAATTTTACCCTTGTCTGTTACTGGTGTCGATACCCTACTGTTAATTCAAAATTGCTCCCTTTATTACTTCCCAAAATGTGTGCGTCTGTTAATTGGACCCTTGTCTGTTACTGGTGTCGTTACCCTACTGTTAATTTAAAATTGCTCCCTTTATTACTTCCCAAAATGTGTGCGTCTGTTAATTGGACCCTTGTCTGTTACTGGTGTCGTTACCCTACTGTTAATTTAAAATTGCTCCCTTTATTACTTCCCAAAATGTGTGTGTCTGTTAATTTGACCCTTGTCTGTTACTGGTGTCGTTGCCCTACTGTTAATTTAAAATTGTTCCCCTTATTACTTCCCAAAATGTGTGTGCCTGTTAATTTGACCTTTGTCTGTTACTGGTGTCGTTACCCTACTGTTAATTTAAAATTGTTCCCTTTATTACTTCCCAAAATGTGTGTGTCTGTTAATTGGACCCTTGTCTGTTACTGGTGTCGTTACCCTACTGTTAATTTAAAATTGCTCCCTTTATTACTTCCCAAAATGTGTGTGTCTGTTAATTGGACCCTTGTCTGTTACTGGTGTCGTTACCCTACTGTTAATTTAAAATTGCTCCCTTTATTACTTCCCAAAATGTGTGTGTCTGTTAATTTGACCCTTGTCTGTTACTGGTGTCGTTACTCTACTGTTCATTTAAAATTGTTCCCTTTATAACTTCCAAAAATGTGTTTTTTTTTTCTTTTGCATTAGTAAAACTGGCTTGTAAATTGCATACTTACTTTGCATGTTCAGTAAAAAAAAACAAATGAATAAAGCCAAAAAACACTTCTGGAGGAAGCATTTAACATGAAATAAAATTTATTCTTATCAAAACCATTTCCAAACGAAACGGATATTCCCATTCGTAACTGAATGTTCTTAGAAACCTTCCCTTATCCTTTTGGACAACTTAAAATAATCCACATATTATTTTATTGGAAAAAAGCAAACTTATATTTAATTAGCTAAAAACCTATCGAAGCAGTTGTATGAAAATTAAATAAAATTTTCTTTTTTGAAAACAACCTTAGTACCTAATTTAAATCTTCATTTCTTCGTAGATTTTTGATAATCCTTCAAAAAAGTGAGCTTATTAACGATAAAATAATGTAATGCGGAGAAGACAATTCGTGGCTAATCAATACATTTGAAAAAACCAAGCAAAGATCCAGAAATGATGTTTAACAAAACATAATTAAGATTTTAAAGCATTTACAGAACTGCTAATTAGCAAAACAAATTACGATTGCATAAAATATTTAAATTAAAAGCAATAAATGTTAAAGAAAATAATTAACGCTACAAAAACCTAGCTTTATTTCTGCATTTGAAGAATCGTTGAAGGACATACATAAACTGGAGTAATAGTTAAGAGGTAGAGGAAAAAAAAAGAAACATGAAATGATTGAATGTTTTTTTAGTTTATTTACGACAGCACACATAAAAATACATCCCTAATATTTCTGACAATAACAAATGGAAGTGGTGGAATGAAACATTTGCTTTCTTGAGAGCATTATTGTCATTGCGCAAAATGTATTTATTTTATTTTTTTCATACAAGGTTTGGACACAAACATTGTTCGCATCAAACGAACACTTATACTGAGGGATACAAAAGTCAGGACCAATTTTGAGAGCAGTATTGTCATTGCGCAAAATGTATTTATTTTATTTTATTCATACAAGGTTTGGACACAAATATTGTTTGCATCAAACGAACACTTAATACTGAGGGATACAAAAGTCAGGACCAATTTTGAGAGTAGTATTGTCATTGCGCAAAATCTATTTATTTATTTATTTTTTTTTTCGTACAAGGTTTGGACACGAATATTTTTTGCATCAAACGAACAGTTATACAGAGAATACAAAAGTCAGAACCAATTTTGAGAGCAGTTTTGTCATTGCGCAAAATGTATTTATTTTATTTTTTTCGTACAAGGTTTCGGCCCAAATATTGTTTGCATCAAACGAACACTTATAATGAGGGATACAAAAGTCAGGACCAATTTTGACAGCAGTATTGTCATTGCGCAAAATGTATTTATGTTAATTTTCTATCACACAAGGTTTTGGACACAAACATTGTTTGCATCAAACAAACACTTATACCGAGGGATACAAAAGTCAGGACCAATTTTGAGAGCCATATTGTCGTTGCGCAAAATGTATTTATTTTAATTTTTTTCATATAAGGTTTGGACAAACGTTGTTTGCTTCAAACGAACATTTATGCCGAAGGAACCAATAGTCAGAACCAACTTTAAAAATTAATAATTCGAAAACGAGTAAAGATAAAAGAAAGCGGTTTGCTCTAAACGGGTGGAAAATAAGTCGAGATTTGTCTGGCAAAGACCTAAAAATAGTTCTGCTGGTGACCAACAGATGGTGCTGTTGGATTTTTGATGTAGGATCACGCAAATCAACAAACGAAATAGTCGAACGAAAGAGTCTTGACAAAATGGAGATTTATTTAGCAGTGCGAACCTTGTAATAGTTCTTATTTTTTATTAATTAGATGAAATTAAAAGGTAACATACATGAAATACTTCGCCAGCTCAGTCAGTTCCTATGCCGGGCTGATGAGTGCTAATAAGCACGAAACAGCAGTCCTCGGCCGCAGGTAGTGGTAGTCGAAGCTAATATGCAATCAAAATGCTGTCTACAGTTAAGAAAACTCGTTTGGCTAAAGTGTATTATTAAAATTACGGAGAAATAGAAAGTTACAGACCCATCTATTGGTCGAAAACAGAACTATTTTTGTTTCATTGCTACACAAAACCAGTCTCTATCCGTTCAGTGCACACCGCATCTTTCTATCTTTATTCATTTTCGAATTATTCATTTTTGTAGTTGGTCCTGACTTTGGGATAGCACTGTACTTCAAGTTTAAAAATAATGAACCTTAGAATAGTTATCAACAGCTCATTAAAACAGGACTACATGCCTATGAACTCAGATAAAATGAAAAAAGAGTATTTACTGCAATTACGGAAATTTTGACTTTGTCACATGTTTTCTGAACCATTGCAATGAAATATTTTTTTCTTAACCCCTATAAGAAGTTTGTGCGCAAAAATGAAATAATTGTGATAAGCTAAGGAAAAAAATCTTGAAACCGAAAACGTCTTTGCATTTTAATAACACTCTAGAGACTTTGCAATTAGATATAACTTCTTAAAATATAATAAGGTATAACATTAATGAACCATTCATTTTTTACTAATAAAACGATAATTAGTATATTAGTATTTATTATATACTGAGTAAATACACTATTAATATACTTTTTAATAATAAGTACGAAAATATTTCAAGCCGCCTTTGTGATAAAATGTATTTTTGTAACTTTAAATTTAAAAGAATTTAGTTATTGAAAGAAATACTTTACTTCTTGGAAATATTTTTTTTTAAATTTAATTGTGTTTTTTTGATATAAATTAAAAAATAACTATCAATTTTTAAATGTAAAGTATAAAAATTACTCTGTTGTGTGCAATGTATTTGTTCAATTAAAGCAAAACTTAAAGAAATAACTTACTGACAAAGTATTTCATAAAATAGTAGACTGAGTTCATTTCATGTTGAAAGGCACAATTGAAGTAGAATAATTATTAAAACAATAAGAATATTCCCCCCTTCCCCCAGTTCCATGGCCGCTTCCGGGTCCTTTATGTGAATTAGGACGCATTTAAATGTCAGGTCGACCTATCCACCATTTTGGTTTCAAGAGAACTTTGCGTTAATCTTGTTTTAAGTATTAGCAAACACGTTACTATAGGCGCTGATTGCTTTGCTATAAAATTAATGCATGAGAAGTTGAGTAAACTATCACTTAAATCTAGAAAGATAACTTATTTTTAAAGTAGAAAGACTGGTGGGGACCCCTCACTGCTTTTTATGTCTATAAGATAATCGTTGTTTTTAATAACTCAAAAAAATGGCCGCATATACTCATGAATGATTGTTATAAGCAACTCTTCATTACTAAAAAAGGTTTTAGGAGGAATTTTAGGAAAATACAACTTATCCCTTAAATAAAGATATCCCTTCTTCGGAGGTCGATGAATAGATGCTTGCTGTGTACTTAACTCGCTTAAATTTCATAAAAGATGTAAACAAAAAACATTTAAGATTACATACTGAAAATGTTTCATGTATACTAAATACAATTCAGAATTATTCAAATTGGAAAAAGAAAAAACATTAAAATTTTATGAATCATTTTGTTGCATCAAAGTTTTGTAACTGATTTTAATTCATTGCAATTTTAAAATATTGTGTTAAATGGATTTCTTTGATGTCAAGTAATTTGCAATGCAAAAATGCACATTTCCAGTTTTCAATAGAACGCTTTTCAAGGGCGGCACACTATCTGTCGAGGCTGAGCCCATGTAAAGAAATTGATAAAAGGGAAAAGCATGAACGTAGGTCTCAGCAAAAATTTTATAATACATATTTGTTTATTTGCATGTTAATGTAATGACAAACTTTTTCCAGTTATTTTTTGTACAAAAGGTAAGCCTTGAATTCCAATAATTTATTTCTAATAGATTTATGGATTTTTTTTTGTACTTTTTCTCTGTGGCTGTCCCTCACTGTAAAAACGATTCAGAAACGTTCCTGGAAAATAATGGGCAGCTGATATGCCTAATTTCTGCCAGTAACAGAACTTGCATAAACCAGGAACGTTTTCTGCTAAAGTTCAGTAACCTTCCTGAAAAATTCAGAACTCTTCCCATTAGAAGCCAGTCGTGTCTCTGAAACTTTAGATTAAACTTAGGAATGTATAATATAACAGCTCGGCATCTTCCTGATTTACCAAGGTAGTTCCAAGAGCATTATGGGAAACATGGCCAAAGCTAAGCCAGAATTGCAAGTAAATGACGAGAATTTTACCCGCCAGCACTTCTTGCAAAGCAAAGTAGTCCACACTTATTCGCTCCCTTTGGAAGCTTGATTAGCATGGACGGCCCATAATTGAACTGAAGCCGATGCACTTTATAAATACTTAAACTGGGAGTTAAAAATATTTTTGAAAACAGTGAAAAGTCTGCATTCGTGCGACGTGTAACAATTCAAGAAACTTTTTGACACGGATACTTGATTTTTCCAGGAAGTGGGTAAAAACCATTAAAATCCCGAAACGTAACTCGGAAATACTCAGTAACATTTCGGAATTTTTTTACAGTGCTTATTGAGAGGTAAATGCATGGATGTCCCTATTCAAAGGGATTGGGGCCGGAAAAAGTGTCCCTTAAATAGAGGTGTCCCTTAAAGGAGGTACTAATGTATATTGGTTTCAAAGCTTTAAATTAAGTTTGAGATTTTTTTTATTTTTAATGTCCTCTGTGCTGAATTCACCTGAAGACGCTCTGAAATTTGTTTTCAACAGAAACAGACAGAAATGTCGATTCTATTGCCCTAAACTCAGTATTTTTAATTTATTCTGAAGTAACTTTTGCGTTGACTGGTAAACTTTGACTTGGAAAATAGTTTTTTATACGCAGTGTCGGTTTCCGAATCGTTTTTCAGTAACAGTTTTTGTTGTGCTCGTGGGAACGCGATGAAATTTTGTACATCAGCAACTTTCAACCTCAAGAACTCATTTATGTAGTAAAAAATAGGAGTTCACGTTTGAAAACTTAAACTTTTATTCTCTCGTCGGACTTCTATTATAATTGGTACCTTACCTGCTTTTCGACTTCAAAGCTTATTTATGTAGCAAATCAAACAGGGGCTCCCCGATAGGAGGTCACTTGAGGTCATTGCGACCTTCCAAAAAGTTTCAATACTCAGCAAATATTGTCTAACGATTGAGCAAATTTGGAGACAAAACTGCAATATTGCAAATTTTCAACTGCACGAATGTCCCTTTTCATTTGATGTACGCATGTTTGTAACCCCGTATTTTATCGTTCTGCGGAATTTGAAATTCAGTTTGGAATAGAGAAGTTTCTCCCTTACCAAAAATTTGGGTTCAGGGCGCTTCTAGCCACAGATTGAGTATTGTATGAATTGTCTATTGGGGGGGGGGGGGTAACGTCTGAAGCTTCTTAACTGATTGTGTTACAGCGCTATTATCTACCTGCACCAGTCTCATGGGTAAATAAATGGAGAGTTTCCATTCCCGCTGCAGTTTCTAGGGTAAAAGTAACGTCACTATATGAAGGGAGCTGATTCATCCGACATTTTGGTTCCGAAATAGACGGAGAGCAAAATTAGTATTTTTTTAAAAACCGCGTTGCAGAAAACTGCTGTCTAAGTTTTTAGATGTGATGCCTGATTGATGTTTAGTTATTTTATTCTTTAAATAAATAAGATTTAATTAATACAAATTAAAAACAAATAAGGTTTTAAAATGAGGTTCATTACAGTAAACATTTCCCGAGACATTTTTGCTGAATTTGTGAACCGAGTTATCTTTCTAGATTTACCTTAAGTCACATTTTACTCAGCTTGTCATCCATTGTTTTACGACACAGCAATCAGAGAATATTATAACGTACCTATAAATAGTAAAAACACAGTTGGATCCTAAGTTGTCATGGAACCAAATTGTCGGATAAGTCGGCCTGTCCTTTTCAAGGGGTCCTAGGTAACAGAATACATGACTTCATTCGTCAACATGTACTCAAAAAAAAGCAACTTTTTGATAATTAATTAATGTCAGTGAGAGTAGTCTTGGACGCCATGCACAAAATCTTCTACCTTCAAACCATCCAAAATAAAAGGAAACGTCAAATTTTTAAACATTGAAATTTTCTTTCTCATTTCCTTAACTTACCCTAAGTAATTCTTTTAATATTTTGAAACAATTGTGCACCCATACAAGAAAATCTTTAGGAGGACCTCTGGCTCACATAGGTATTGTACAGATTAACTACATTTAAACTGTCAAATTCTTTCCGGATCGCATCACATCTCTGTTTACTTGTAAACGTTGCAGGCAAGAAATCAATTTTTCTCGCCTGCTATTTCAAAATCCGTCGCAGAACGATGTTGTTATACTTGAATATCCCTGTACACTTTTTACACTATGTACTTCCTGAGCGCTGGAAAAAACTGGTAGTAAACAAAAAGACCGCTTAGCAAGCACTGCCAGAGCAAACAGAGATGGTTTGTTGTTTTTCGAGTCAGGAGAAGAAAGATTTTTTGTTCATAGTAACTCAGTTGTCGTACCAAAAACAAACTACTGAGACGGAAGATAAAATGTCACATCCAATTATAAAACAAATTTTGGGGAATAGCAGGGCATCCGATGAGCTTTCATTATACTTTGTCAAATCGGTACTGGTGGCGCAACAAAATGAATGCTCCCAATAGAAAACATACTGCTTAGAAAACCGACTTCGGAATTACAGCACCCAAAGTGCATTATGTAATTTTATCAGCAAGTGGTCATGTAGTTTCATTACTTTGTTCTGATTCCAACCTCAGAGTTCAAGAGTTCAACAAAATTTCAGACACTGCAAGGAAATATTGTCTCATGCTAGGTACGTAAGGAAGAGTCACCGGGGAAAAAACGAAACACTCGTTCGTATTCAAAGACTATTAACAATAAAGAAACGTGTAAGACTTTTTTTTTGCCATAATGTACTCTACATTCTGTTACTTAATTGTTGCTAAAGGGTCGTCGTCTCAATAAAAAATGCATTAACTTTAAAATTTTCTGCCAGAACCCCCTGCCCCTTTTTTAAAGTCCCATATGTGTATTCAGCATCATTTTTTTTTACTGTATACACCAAGATTTCGTCAGTTTGCACCAACTGTTGCTTTAAAAATAAATTCAGAAAAAAACACCACTCAGTGTTAAAAAGAAAAATTGATACTTTCGCATATGATAACTAAAACCCTTGGGTACAGCAAATATTTTTTATGCAGTGGCGTCGCTACGGGGGGGGAGGGGGGGGCGTCCCGCCCTGGGTGTCACCCGTCGCTGGGGTAACATCTAAAGTGGAATAGCAAATTTTAGAAAAATATGAAGTTAAAATGCATTTTTAAGACTACAAGTTTGAAAGTTTTCCAAGGGGAAGCCACCAGATCCCCTTCTTTTCCAACCCACGTCACGGAGGGAAATACTATACTCAGGATTAGGTCCATTTTTTACAATACTTAGACCTAATAGTGACTTCGTCTTATAAAAAAAAACTGGAACCCATTATCTTACTATGTGTTTGAGATACGCTTGAATTAATTAAGGGGCTATGAAATTTGATTCATAACCTTACTTTTTTGACTTCTCGACGGCCCCTGTACACATCCATCTAAGGCAAGTTATATATTCACAGTTTTTATTTGTCTTTTGTACATTATCCTGCTTAAAACATAGTCGTAACGCAAATGTAGTTGTTTCTGAATATCTTTTTAATTTCATGTTTACATACAGTCTCAGATTCAGCTTAAATGCATTCAGAATGTCGGAATCCCTACGCATTGCATCGAATTTCTTAACTTGTAAACGTTGCAGGAAAGAAAACAGTTCTTCTCACCTGCTATTTAAACAGCACAAAACTGAAGATTGTAGAAGTATGAGACTTCCCGAGGACTTTTTACATTATTTACTTTCTGTGCGGTTGAAAAAAAAGCGGTAGAAACTAACAAGAACGCTTGGCAAGCACTGACAACGTCAATAGAGATGGTTTGTTGCTTTTCGCGTCAGGTGTAAAAAGTTTTTCCATTTCTAGTAACTCAGTTGCATTTCAAAAAATGTCATAACCAGATAATCTCACTGTAAAAACGATTCAGAAACGTTCCTGGAAAATAATATGCAGCTGATGTGCCCAATTTCTTCCCGTAACATATCTTACAAAAGCCAGGAACGTTTTCCGCTGAAACTTAGTAACTTTCCTGAAATTATTCTAGAAACTTCTAGAAATTTTCAGAAATCTTTTTGTTTAAAGCCAGTCGTGTCTCTGGAACTTCAGAGTGAACTTAGTTATGCATAATACAGGGTCCATTATGAAAGTAATGAGCGTTTACTGGCAAAATATATTTATTGATCGTAATTTGTACAAATGTTCAATATTCTTCAAAATACATTCCTCCTGCATCAATACACTTGCGGAGACGTGTTTGCCACGCCTGAAAGGCACCCTGAAACTCTTCCAAGGGAATGCCTCTCAGGAACGTTGTAACATGGTGTTGGATGTTTCCCAAGGTTCCCCAATGTTTTCCTTTCTTCTCTCTCTCTCTCTCTTGAGTCGCGGAAACAAAAAGAAGTCACATGAAGCTAAGTAGGGACTGTAAGGTGGTGAGGGATCACCAGGGGGGGGGGACGTCCATAACGAGGTTCGTCGGCGACCTCCTCCTGGCTCTCTTTGAATGCCTTGTACCACTTCCCAGACTGTGATCTTGAAATGCAATCGTCCTTGAAGGCTTCTTGCAGCATCTGGAATGTTTCGGCTGCATTTTTTCCAAACCTCACGCAAAACTTTATGGCGTATCATTGTTCAAGCGAACGTTTCATTGCGTTATGTTACAAAAGTTGAAAACAAACTTCAAGCGGAGGCACTTATCTCCGCTCACACTGCTCGAAAGCAACTGACGACTGGATGCATTGAAAGGGCATATCCCGCACCACATTTCCAGCCGGTTTTACCGTGCTGCCATCTATCGTCGCGTCACAGTAACATTTTGCTCATTACTTTCATAATGGACCCTGTATAATAGCCTGGCACTTCCAGAATATAGCCATAAAAGCAACATTCTAAACTTCGCCGAAGCTAATACAAAACTGCAAGCAAGTTTCGAGCATTGTACTCGCCTGCAATTCTTGCAAAGCCACGTGGTTCATAGGCTGATTTGCTCCCTTGTGATGCCTTATCTGTCGGCACCGACTGTAATTGCTCTACAGCCAATATACTTGATAAATATGCTTAGTTAATCTTTAAACTGGGAGCTAAAAATATTTTTTACAGCAGTGAGAAGTCTAAATTCGTGCGCCTTGTGGCAATTCAGGAAACTTTTTGACAATGATACTTCATTTTTCCAAAAAGTGGAAAAAAGTCGATGAAATCCGGGAACGTTACACGGAAATACTCAGTAACGTTTCGGAATTTTTTACAGTGCGTAGAATATTAAAACTTTTTTTTTTCTTTTGTGGGAGTTCGTTTGCGTATTTGCACCGCACATTGCCACCCCAGGTGTTACCCATGATAGGTACGTTACTCTTTTACTTACACTAAAGTAAGAACCAACCGAACTACAAAAATGTCTTTTACAATATAAAAAATGAAATTTTGATTTTTGCAATTTATGAAATTAATATTGAAACGAGCTGATGTGTTCATCACATGACTTCCTTTTACTCCAAATTAATGTCATTTTTCCATTATTGGCAATTTTAATGTGATTCAATAGTTTACTCTCTAAATATCACCAACAGTGGCCGAATTGAAACGAGATTTTTAAAAAAAATCTGCCAAATTTGTCGCCAAGTTGGCGACAAATCTTGGCGACCAAAAGACTGGCGATACATCGCCAAGTGCCCGACAAATTATAACACAACTTGAGTTTACATCGAAATTAACAATGATTTCCCCCAAAAAAGGGGCAAAAGACCCCTTTAGGAACATCCGAATGCTACCAAAAGGGAAGGTGCACAACTAGATCCCACTACGAGTCTACGTACCAAATTTCAACTTTCAATGACAGACCGTTATTGAGTTATACGAGATACATACACACATATACACATACGCACATAAATACGTACATACGGACGTCACGAGAAAATTCGTGGTAATTAACTCTGGGGTCGTCAAAATGGATATTTCGGGTGTCTGTACGTTCCTAGGCATTTATCCACGTGTGATCGGGTCTAAAAAAAAAAACTCAACATTCATTCGGGGGTGAGAAAAATGGAAATTAAGGCCGATTTTTGAATGAAAATTTTTTCGCGAATACAATACTTCCTTTTTGTAAAAGGAAGTAAAAAATGATCTTAAACCAGATTATGTCTATGGGAAAGCAATCTAGAAGACCTTTTACACAAATATCCAAAATTTGAGTTTGAAATATTCAATAGTTTTATGATATACTAAGAAAATAATTTTGCTTCGGGTTTGAGGGACCATATAAGTTTTGAAACGGAAACAGTGGAAGTCCATTTCAGACTTTGCGCTTATTCATTTTTGTATATGGTCCATTATCAAAACAATTTTACAGCTTCAAAGGACACTTTAATCCATGTCTGAAGACATGTGTCTCTCTTTCTGACTACGTATAATAGTCGAAAAATGAAGAGTTTCTTCTTTTTTTTTTATTTATATGAATTTAGAGATAATTTTTCTAAGCCTAAATCTATTTTTTTATTTTTTTACTAGTGGTACCCGCACGGCTTCGCCCGTAATAGCAAATTAAAAGGTCTTTTGGTTCGCCTGTATATTTACAAATGATGTGTAGTGAATTTTCTCGCCAATTGGCTTGTGCCCACGTTACGGTTCCACGTTATGATAATTTCGTATCTCGCCAATTGGCTTGTGCCCATGTTACGGTTCCACGTTATGATAATTTCGTAATTTATTCGTCCATCTTATGATATTTTTTTTTCTTAAAATTGGAATAGAAAAAGAACAAAATCGAATTTTCGAAAAATCGCTTCGAGGTGCACACCTCCATGCTACATACTAACTTTGTGCCAAATTTCATGAAAATCGGCAGAACGGTCTAGGCGCTATGCGCGTCACAGACATCCTGCGGACATCCTACAGACATCCAGACATCCAGACATCCTCCGGACAGAGAGACCTTCAGCTTTATTATTAGTAAAGATTATGCAAATTTAAACCTTGTTTCTTTCTTTGAAGTTCGACAGTTTATGCAGTGAATTTCATTGGAATAGTCCATCGAAATTTAAAAAATCTGTTTTAAGTTCTAATTTACTTTTTTCTCTTTAATTTTCAAAAGAAAATTTCTACCACCAAACTTACTTCCTTTAGCCAAAATACCACAAATTTGAAAGAAACGTATTGTTACAAATTCTGTAACTAGTAATTATTGTAGTTACGTAACCTGTAACTAGTTTCCCGTAATGAATATACAGCCCCTATACATATGGCTAAAGTATACGATCCCCTATTTCTTTTTTGTTCATTGATAAAATTTGATAACGGTCTACTATTTTCGAGAAGCGTTTGGAATCTTGTGGAATATTTGAGAGATTTCTTTCGATGTTTATAAAAGCGTCCCGCGTGATAAAAAGTTTAGTTTCGATTGAGAATTTGTACTGAGAGTGTTTTAGCTCTGTTTATTGCGGGGCATTTTGCTGTGTTGTTTTCGTATTTGGAAGTAAATACGTGTGTAACCGTTGAGTTTACGGTGTTGAGTGATACTTGTTTAATTGCTGATGATAATTTAGCAGTTGTTGACGCTCTTTCCTGTACATAGTGTAAATAAATTTCCTGTATTTTTAACCAAGAACTATGTAGTCCTTTCAAGAAAGTTGGAAGCCGCACCGGATCCGTTACCGTATTATTAACTGGATTTACAAATGTTTCTGGAAAGGAACTCATCTACTGAGTTTGAAACACAAGTCAAATATGTACAACCTAAGAATAGAAAAAAAAAAGCTGATGTTAAAAGAATAATTTAGAACTTAGATTTATAAGTATCCTGTGCTTTACCTTTCTTGGCATGAGAAGTAAGATAATAAGAAACATCTCTAAATATTATCTCTAACGTAATATAAAATGAAGTCCTGAAAAGGTTTGCAGACTGGTTCAAAAAAGTAGATGAATAGATCTTTTTTTATTCAATTTAAACCTACTTTTCACGTAAATTCCCGAATGTAAGGGTAAAAAATTACTTGCACATGTTATGTATTGTTGGAAAGAGTAGAATTTCCCGCGTTCTACGCAATTTGTTTCAATGCTCTAACCTACTTACGGCGGGAGTTATTTGCTTTTTTAGCTCGGATTTGTTTAGGCTTATCTAAAGTTTAGGCACTACTTTATTCACTAAATCTATCAATGAAAAATAAAGGAATTGCTCCTCAGTTTTCTTTTCGACACCATTGGAAAAAGCGACATTTTTGACTCCATATCAATTTCGACCTTTGGTCGAAAAACTAAGCTCCTATCTCCGAAGAAAAAAAAAATTACGAGCCTTTTTAAATCAAGTTGAAAGATCTCATATTCGTTCAAGTTGTTAACCATTTTGTTTTCGCGTTTCTACGGTTAAGCTTTCTTAATTAATTGTTTCTTTCCATCTTTCTCTTAAACTTATTTTGTTTTGTGTTTCCATGATTACCCTCTGTAAATCCATCTTTCTCATTTTAAAAGTATTTTAATACCTGTCGTCATTGTTTGTAAGGGAAATTTTTCATTTTTTTTCTTTTACTTAAGCTTCATTGTTGAACACACGTCACTAGACACAACTTTTATTTTCAAGGTAGACCGGGCAAAGCCGGGCAATGCAGCTAGTGTGCTGATAAAATCACGAAAGTAGTTGAATTTACAGTTTTTGAATTCCTTTTTTAAATAAGAAATTTGATCTGAAGTAGCTGTATTTATTTTTGTCTTCCCCATAATCTCTTTAAAAAACGGGACCACAATATTAGGATATTATTCTCGTGTGCACATTTCAAGTTCCTTAACAAGAATTTAATAACAAAATCACATGACCAAGTTAAAACTTCATTTTTAAAAAACTTTCCAATAGTTCTCCAGTTAAAACTAATTTGTTCTTTAATATTTTGCATCATTAAAGACGACTTTATAAATAAACTCCTTTTAACCTAAGTAAACAAAAACTTTTTTCTCTTTCAAAGTCAAAACTTTATTTTTGCATATATAAAATCTTCATAATTGTTTACTTTAATAATAATGTTTAAATAAAATAAACATCATTAACTTTAAGCCTCTTTTCTCTTGTAAGAAACTTAGCTCAAGTTTCTCAAAATATTTTGAAACAGAATGCTCAAGGGAAGTGTTTACCTTTTTACGTGACAAAAGAAGTCACAAAATTTATATTCTCAATTGAAAACTGGCATTAAACAAATCGATGGGCTTGACTAATTCAGTTCAACTTTTAAATGTTCTGCTATTCCCCTTACATACACATTTTTAACCAAAACTCTCCGCTTTTCTTGAAAAGCCTGAAATCTAGTGGTTTGCATTTGCTTAGCAAAAAAGAGAGTTTTTAAACTTTTCTTTCAGCTAAATAAGTTGATTTTCAATGGGAAGTTTTTTGAATGAAAAACTAAAGTGCTGTTAACGCTTAACATTTGCGTTGATTTCTTACTTAAAAGATGCTATAAAAAGTTTAGAAATAACAATAAACATTTATTTTCACAATGCAGTAGTTTTGTTTGTTTCTCTCACGCGCACTGGAAGGGTTCGTGGGATAACCCCTTCCGAAAGTAAGTACTTACTACTTCCGGAAGGTACTTCCTGTATTTAATAAGCACGTGCTTCCCAAAAACTCGCCCATTCTCAACCTCATGTGAATTAAAATTGGCTAAACTATTTTTAGTTTTATTTAAAACTAGCCGCCTGCGGCGACCAGCTGGTCCGCCTTTTTACGCCAAATTTGCTGCCTTCGGCGGCTGCTTAAAGAAATTTCGTGGCGGTATCAATCAATCTATATCTATACTATTATTAATTTGAATAGAATAATTTCTAGACCTTACCTTTTTCCCGGTAAGCGCGCCACACACACACACACACAAACATCTTATTTCATCATAGCCGCCTGCGGCGACCAGCTGGTTCGCCTTCTTACGCCATTCGCCATTCTATGCAGGCAGCCACCTACGGCGGCTGTTTTCCTAACATGTCATTTACCTTTTTACTTCAAGTTTGCCGCCTTCGGCAGCTGCTTAAATAAATTTGGCAGCAGTATTAATCAATCCATCTCTATCTTTTTTTGTGCCATTCACATTTTTACGCAAAGATTGCCGCCTTCGGCGGCTATCTACCTTTACGATCTATTTCTAAATTTTCTTATCCATCTCTATTTATTTTAACCTTCCCGCCCATTTCCTAATAAAAACAAAGATCACTCAAAAAACCGCTTTTTTATTTAAATAGATCAAAAAAAAAAAAAAAAACAGTTATCTCCAAAATTCCCCGTAGTGTGCAAAAAGTAGCGTTTGACAAAGAAAACAAATCTCGCTGATTTTATTGAAATAAATGCGCACAACTATGCAATGTAACCTAATATAGATACAGCAAAACGCCCAGCTTGGACGCGGGGGGGGGGGGGTTGAATGGAAAAAGAAATACAAGCAATCCCTAAATAAAACAAAAAAAAAGGAAAGAAAAAAAGCAAGAGCTTGCGAAAAAACACGTGGTCATCACTTCATAAAATGTAGAAGTAAGCTATATAGGTATAGTGCCTAGAAAGAGTAGTGTGCCGATCGACGGGGAAAAAGTGAGGTCAGATCTGAGGAAAATCTAGATGGCGCTGCGCTTGAGGAGCACGTTATGCTACTCAATCAGATTCGTTTTAAATCAGCGATTGCATGCTGATTTTGCAGTTTAAAAGCCCCGTTTTTCGGATTGAACTTATTTCTGCGCAAAAGACAAATTCTGTAATAAGTGCAAATTGTTACATGGGTGTTCATTTATTTTTTGAAGCATATAAAATTACCTTATGCTATTTTATCTTCAATGAAAATAGTAGACTATAAGGGGCCATTCATTAAATACGTAACGGTCTCGAGGGGGAGGAGGGTTGGAAAAGCCTCTACGTACCCTTACTGGGGGGGGGAGGACAAACTCATTCTTGCGTAACATTTTCCAAGTTGGTATTTCACATTAGAAATTGCGCAGTCAAGTGAATTGGCAGAGATTATGTTCCATTTGCATCTGGAAGGTAAGAAACGTGTTAGGATAAGATGTTTTTTTATTTGTTTTACAAAGAATTTATAGTGTAAAATATAATAAAAGAGTCGCATTGTGTATGGTATGTTTTATTTGTAATTGATATTACATCAAAACAAAAAAAAAAAAATGTCGAAAAAACATTCAGTTTAGATTCTAACTTTTCAGTAACTATTTCTTTACGCAAAAGGTTTAATTTAATAATGTGAATTTAATAACGATTCCAAGATTTGTTGTTTTATCATTTTGAAAAACAAAATGGAATCTTACGTAAAAATTGGGGGGGGGGGGGGGATCTTACGTACCCTTACATGGGGAGAGGTGGGGGGGGGGTCAAAAATTGCCAAAATCATCCTTACGTAATTAATGAATGGCCCCTAAGTATTCAATAACAGCGCGTCTCTTATTTCTCTTTTTCTCTACTAATAATAAAGCTGAAAGTTTCTGTCTGGATTTCTGTAAGTTTCATCTGCGGAAAGATCAAGTTATATTTTTTTCAAACAGGGAACATTTTTTTTAACTGCATAATTCCTGGTGGACCTTTTCTTTGGTAATTTTTTAGTAAAGTATATATTGGCAGATTTGGGGAAATTGTCGGAATTGCCTCATCTTTCAAAAAAGGTTTTCCCCGAGGAATCAAAAGTTCCTCACCATTTATAATATGCTTAAAATGCGTTTCAGTAAAATGTTTTTCGAAATGCAGAGCACAATTGAGTAATATTTATCAAAAACTTTATCTAACCGGGGAATTAACGAATTCCATTTTAGTTTTTCTTCATCTGCTGGAGCTTTAAAAAGCGTAGTTTTTTCCTTCAATGTTTTGTATCCACTTTTGCACGATGGTACGAAACAAGATGAAGCTTTATTTCTTCTAATGTTCAACTTTGATGCCTCCATTAAAAGTCTTAAACGCTGTTTCATGAAATATTCACGAAATAAAGGTAAAAAAAGAGAAACGCGGAACTAAATTGCAGCAAGATTCCGCGTCTATTAATGTAAACATCGCGAAATTGAACGTGCACCTCGACTGTGCTGCCCTCTAATGGTTTTCATACAATTTGTCTTCAAGAATCGCCGGGGAAAAAAGCGGCCGACCGGCACACTACTCTTTATAGGCACTATAATATAGGTTAAAAAAAAAGGTTAACATTTATTTGCGATTAAGATTCCATCCTAAATATCGAATCGAAATCCAAATAGTGACGTCAGAGACATAAAAGATTGAAGAACGCTTTTTTTCGACCGATGCGTGGAAAGACACAATGTGTTCAGCATTAAAAAAATTAAAAAAAAAAAAAACTATTGCGTATTTTTGAGAATTTTTTTCTTCTGAAGAGGGCGAAATGTTTTTACTATTACCAACTTAAATTTTAGAAATGAGGCTTTGATACTTCTCGCAGGATGATATTTAAAAAAATAAAACCCAGGAAAAAATGCAAGTTAAAGGTTTTTTCAAAAATTCATAAAAAATACAAAAACTGCTCTATCTTCAAAATGTTTTCATTCATCATATTTAAAATTAAATTTCCTACACTATAGTACAAAAAATACTTGTGTGATGCGATTGGTTCGGGGTCTGTGAGGTAAAACGTACTAAAGAGTGCAAAAAACACATAAAACATTAAATAACTTTTTTTTCTAATTAAAATTTCAAAAATCGAAGCCCGAGGTGCACATCTTCGGCAAAAACTGCAACTGTATACCAAATTTCATCCTTCTAGGCCTTACCGTTTTCCCGGGAAGCGCGCCACACACACACATACACACACACATCTTATTTTATTACTAGCCGCCTTCGGCGACCAGCTGGTCCGCCTTTTTACGCCAGAGTTGCCGCCTTCGGCGGCTGCATAGACAATTTAGCGCGGCATTAATCAATGTTTTTCTCTATATATCAATATTATCATCTGCCTTTTTACGCCAGTGTTGCAGCCTTCGGCGGCTGCTTAAATAAGTTTCGTGGCGGTATCAATCGATCTATATCATTATTAATTTAAATAAAATATTTTCTAGATCTATCTCCAGTTCCGTCGTTTGGAATATTTTTAAAGGAGGGGAAGGGGAGACACAAACTGCTTGCACTTCATGCAAATTTTGTCGAAAAGTAACAAAAAACACTTCCACTTTTACTTGAAAGCATAGGTTTTTCAAAGTCATGGTGTGTGGGGGGAGGCATTGACATCCCGTTGAAGTTCCTTAAATAACGGACATGTCTCTTTCTTGCTCTCCATCTACTATATCGACCTCTGCATTTGTCAATCTATCTATCTATCTATACGATCTATGCGTATCTACCTCTGACAGTAATTAACAATGTTTTCAAATCGCAGCGGCGCCCCCCCTTCCCACCCCCGTTGTTGTTCTTTAAATAACGGGGTCTGTCTATCTCTCACTGTACATCGACCTGTAGATTTATCTTTCTCTAGATCCATGGAAATTTACCTCTGATAGTAATTAACAATCTTTTTTTAAAGAAAAAAAGTATTAATTCGAGAACAAAATTAAAAAAAAAAAAAAATTGTACACTCAATGTATATCTAACTACCTATTCGATCCATCTCTAAATTTTCTCATCTATCTCTATTTATTTTGATCTAACCTCCAATCTTATTCCCTAACAAAAAGAAAATCATGCAAAAAAAGCGCGCTTACTTATTTATTAAAATGCACAAAAAATTGATGTCTTTGTGGTACCCGAAGTTTGCCAAAGTATAAAAATCATTGTTTTTATTGAAATTCAAAAAAAAAAAAAAAACTTTTATTCACATTATAGAACAAATTAATGTACCAAACCGCTAAAAGAAAAAGAGCTGAATTATATTACACAACAATGTATCAACTGAAACCAAAAATAATTAATAAAACAAAAAATGCATTCAGTTTTTAATATTAATAATCAAAGATATTTATGATCAAAATCTTAGCTTTAGCAATGACGAAGTCACAGCATGGCCAACTTCAGAACATCGCTAATAAAAAAACACAAGAATTTAAACGCACAGCTTGACATAATGCAAAGAAAATTCGTTCCTCCAATTACAATTTAGCGATTAAGATTTGATGCCTCATATCGAATCGAAATCCAAATAGTGACGTCAGAGACATAAAAGATTGAAGAACGCTTTTTTTCGACCGATGCGTTGGAGAGACATAATGTGTTCAGCATTAAAAAAATTGTTAAAAAAAACTATTGCGTATTTTTAAGAACTTTTTTCTTTTGAAGAGGGCGAAATGTTTTTACTATTACCAACTTAAATTTTAGAAATGGGGCTTTGATACTTCTCGCAGGATGATATTAGAAAAAAGTAAAACCCGGGAAAAAATGTAAATTAAAGGTTTTTTCAAAAATTCGTAAAAAATACAAAGATTGCTCTATCTTTAAATTTTTTTCATTCATCCTATTTAAAATTAAATTTCCTACACTATAGTGCAAAAAATATTTGTGTGGTGCAATTGGTTTGTGGACTGTGAGGTAAAAAGTACTAAAAAGTTCAAAAAAACACATAAAACATTAAATTACTTTTTTTTTTTATTAAAATATCAAAAATCGAAGCCCGAGGTGCACAACTTCAGCAAAAACTACACCTGTATACCAAATTTCATCTTTCTAGGCCTTACCGTTTTCCCGGGATGCGCGCCACACACACACACACACACACACAAACATCTTATTTTATTATATGTATAGAAGATAGTACTAGCCGCCTGCGGCGACCAGCTGGTCCGCCTTTTTACGTCATTCGCCTTTTTACACCAGGGATGCCGCCTTCGGCGGCTGCTTAAACAATTTAGCGACGACATTAATCAATGTTTTTCTCTATAATTTAGTATTATCATTCGTTTTTTTACGCCATAATTCGTTTTTTACGCTTAAATAAATTTCGTGGCGGTGTCAATCAATCTATATCTATCTATATCATTAATAATTTGAATAAAATATTTTCTAGATCTGTCTCCAGTTTCGTAGTTTGGAATATTTTTAAAGGAGGGGGAGGGGAGACACAAACGACGTACTCTTCATGCAAATTTTGTCGAAAAATAACAAAAAGCACTTCCACTTTTATGTGAAAGCATTGTTTTTTCAAAGTCATGGTGTATGTGGGGGAGGGAGGGGGCATTGACACCCAATGTGCAAGCAGCCACCTACGGCGGCTGTTTGGCTAACTTGTCATTTACCTTTTTACTTCAAGTTTGCCGCCTTCGGCGGTTGTTTAAATAAATTTGGCAGCAGTATTAATCAATCCATATCTTTTTTTTTGTGCCATTCACATTTTTACGCCAAGATTGCCGCCTTCGGCGGCTATCTACCTTTACAATCTATCTCTACATTTTCTTATCCATCTCTACTTATTTTGACCTCCTCGCCCATTTCCTAATAAAAACAAAGAACACTCAAAAAACCGCTTTTTTTATTTAAGTAGAGCAAAAAAAAAAAAAAAAAAAACTCAAATTCCCCGTAGTGTGCAAAAAGTAGCGTTTGACAAAGATAAAAAAATCTCTCGCTGTTTTTATTGAATTAATGCGCACAACTATGAAATGTAACGTAATATAGATACAGCGAAAGGTCTAGCTTGGGGGGGGGGGGGGGGGGGGGAGGATGGAAAAAGAAATAAATGCAATCCCTAAATAAAACAAAAAAAAAGGGAAGAAAAAAAGCAAGCGCTGCCGAAAAAACACGTGGTCATCACGTCAGAAAATGTAGAAGTAAGCTATGTTGTAAAAAAAAAAGATTAACATTGCTTGCGATTAAGATTCCATCGTAAATATCGAATCAAAACCCAAGTAGTGACGTCACAGGCATAAAAGATTGAAGAACGCTTTTTTCGACTGATACGTGAAAGGACATGATGTGTTCAGCATTAAAAAAATTGTTTAAAAAAAACTATTGCGTATTTTTAAGAACTTTTTTCTTCTAAAGAGGGCGAAATGTTTTTACTATTACCAACTTAAATTTTAGAAATGAGGCTTTGATACTTCTCGCAGGATGATATTAGAAAAATGTAAAACCCAGGAAAAAATGCAAATTGAAGGTTTTTTCAAAAATTCATAAAAAATACAAAAATTGCTCTATCTTCAAAATTTTTTCATTCATCATATTTAAAATTAAATTTCCGACACTATAGTACCAAAAATATTTGTCTGGCGCGATTGGTTTGGGGTCTGTGAGGTTAAAAGTGCTAAAAAGTGCTAAAAATCACATAAAACATTAAATAACTTTTTTTCTAATTAAAATATCAAAAATCGAAGCCCGAGGTGCACAACTTCAGCAAAAACTACACCTGTATACCAAATTTCATCTTTCTAGGCCTTACCGTTTTCCCGGGATGCGCGCCACACACACACACACACACACACATACACACACACACACACAAACATCTTATTTTATTATATGTATAGATATTATTTAGATTATATTTGTATTACATTGATGAGTAAAAAAATCAAATCTATTGTAACTTCTGAGCCACACTAAAAAATAAATAAATAAATAAAATTCCGAAACGTTACTTACTACTTCCGTGTAACGTTTCGATATTTCATATGTTTTTATCATGTACATTAAATTGGAGTAAAAGGAAGTCATGTGATGCACACATCAGCTCGTTTATTTTTCTTTAGGAAATTTATTTTTGAGGTGCACCGTGCTAAGCCAGGCAACGCAGCAAGTACTTTAATTAAAATATTTTATTTTATTGAAATAGAAGAAATAAAAGTTTCAATGGACTTATTATTTAGTTCGCGACCCTTGCTGTTCTTTCTCTTTTGTTTCGCATCCTTAGTTTACTTAATTTGCATCGACCTTGAACAATTATTTTCATCCCCAGACACTTAAAAAGCGAATAAACAATCTAAGATTTTAGAGAAGAAAGAGCTAACTCGAAAATGTCTAGACGGGAAGTTAAATCCAGCCAGGAACTTGGTGCATTCCCTTTTAGATTTTTTGCAGCAATTGCAACTCTTCCGCATTTAAATTCGGTCGTGCTACTCGCAATTTATAACGCAATTTCTTTCTTGACTTGCCATAAATTGATACATTTAACTTTAGCAAGTAAGTTCCTTTTCTTTTTAACTCTCGATGTTTTGAATGAATTAAATCGAAAGCAGTCAACAATAAAAGTTTATCTTCTGGGAATTTCCTTACTTGATGTGGGATCTTTTAGATATTCTTCACAATATTTTTTCGGTTTTTTAAAATACACAATTGAAAGTCTGACGGATGATCTGATATTTTTAATTAGACCTGTTCTTTATAGCGTTTCGTTCAATACTTTGGAGCTTTTTGATTTCATATTTCTTAAATAATTCATTAGATATTCATAGCTTAAGTTGCAAATCAGGACTCAAATCCAGCGCTTAAATTGAAGACTAAAATTAGAAAACGCATTACATGCCCAAAACTTTTTTTTTTCTTTCGTCTAAATGCAGTAAATTTATTTATTTATTTTTTTATTTATTTGTTAAGGGGTCTAAGGACCTTTAATCTTCAGAATTTTCGATTTTCTGGAAAAAATATATGTTAAGCATAATTTTATTTTGAACAATTTGATACCTTATTTATTACCATACGCCAAAAACTTTTCGAGTTATTGAAAAAATGCGTAAACTTTCCCCGTAGAGATTTATGTTAACAGCAGCTGTTTAAGCCTCTTTTTCTCAGGTGCCGATTTCTTCGGTTTTCTCGTTTTGCGCGCATGATATTTCAGAAAGTTTCTTGTATATTTCCGTAAAACTTTTCAGGCATATTTGTCTGATACATCTTAACGATCTGAACCTGAATTTCAACTAAAAAATTAAAGTTAATATTTGAAAATAAATATTTTTTTACCCAAAAGTTTGTAAATTTTCGATATTAACTTACCAAATTTCAAAAAAATAAATAAATAATTTAAAAAAAATAAATAAATTTAGGTTCAGGTCATAAATGTAAACCAGATAAACATACATTAAAAGTTTTACGGACATATATAAGAAACTTTCTGAGATATCATGCGCGCAAAACGAGAAAACCGAAGAAACCGGCACCTGAGAAAAAGAGGCTTAAACAGCTACTCTTAACCTAAATCTCTATGGGGAAAGTTTAGGCATTTTTACAATAACTCGAAAAGTTTTTGGCGTATAGTAATAAATAAGGTATCAAATTGTTCAGAATTAAACTGTGCATAACAAATTTTTTTTCCAGAAAATCAAAAATTTTGAAGTTTAAAGGTCCTTAGACCCATTAAAAGCATTGTACACTACAGATATAATCCAATTACAGTGGCAACAATACAGAAAAAGCAATTAAAACAAACTATACATTTAAAATATTAAAACATAAAGACTTAAAATTGTAAAATGACAAGCTAAAAATATCTAAATCATCACAATGAATGTTAAAAATTTTGTAAAATTTAAAAAGACAACAATCATCAACTTTTTTGCGTCTGGTAAAAATATTTTTAAAAGAAGAACGACTCCTAAGAGTCCTATTTGGGATAGCAAGTTGTATCGAATTGATGATATCTGAGCAGTCAATTAAATTATGTAGAACCTTGTAGAAACAAAAAAGACACAAAAGCTCACGGCGTGATTTAGGAGTGGAAACATTATAAATGTTACATAAATGAGAGTAAGAATAAGTTGAAATATTTTGATCATTAGTTCTGTAACATAAGTAATAAGCAAATTTGGATAGAACCTGCTCAAGAGTTTTAGATTTATTATTGTAATAGGGATTTCAAATACACTGTAAAAAAGATTCAGAAACGTTCCTGGAAAATAATAGGCAGCTGATGTGCCCAATTTTAGCCAAGAACATATCTTACAAAAACCAGGAACGTTTTCCGATAAAAGTCAGTAACCTTTCTGAAATATTACGAAATCTCCCCTATTAAAGCCAGTCTTGAACCTTCTAGAAAAATTAAGTAAGCTTAATTTGATTAGAGCCTTCTTGATTTACCAAGAAAGCTCCAGAAATATTAGAGCAACCATGGCCAAGCTACGCGAAATTTGCAAGCAAGAACCAAGCATATTCCTTCCTCGCAAAGCTGTAGCTTTCTAGTGACTTATTTCCTCCCATTGGAAGCTTAGTCAACCCGGACGGGCCATAAGCAGTCTAAAGCCGATACACTAAATAAACACGCTCCGTCAATATTTAAACTGGTAGCAAAAAATATGTTTCACACCAGTGCAAGGTCTGCATTCGTGCATCTTTTAGGAATTCAGGAAACTGTTTCGCGAAGATACTTGATTTTTTGGGGAAATAGGTGAAAACCTCTGAAATCACAAAACGTTCCACGGAAACAACCAGTAACGTTTCGGAATTTTTTTACAGTGTAAGACTCCAGTACTCCTGCAAATAAGACTGCAGTAAATGCCAAGCATTTCACTGTGGCAAACGATTTATATGCCTACCCTCCCTAAAAGTAGTGAAAATAACGTTGTTAGCGTCCGCCAGTGGAGCAAGAGTTACACTGTAAAAACGATTCAGAAACATTCCTGGAATATAATGGGCAGCTGATGTGCCCAATTTCTACCTGTATCATACCTTACCAAAACCAGGACTTTTTCCACTATAATTCAGTAACCTTCCTGACATTATCCTTGAAGCATCCTGAAAAATTCAGAAACCTTCCCGTTTAAAGCCAGGTGTGTTTCTGGAAAATTAAGAGTAAACTTAGGAAAGTATAATATAATAGTTAGGCATCGTCCTGATTTATCAAGGAAGTTCCTAAAGCAGTACTGCAAACATGACCAGAGCTAAGACGGAATTGCAAGTATGTATCAAGAACTAAACTCACCTGCAATTCTTGCAAAGCTACGCAGTTCATGAACTTATTCGCTTATTAAGCTTATTTTATATTATTTATAATAATAAATTATAAATTATTATAATTATATAATTTATAATAATTTATAATTTCAGTTTTACCATCGTATACGGTCCCCTAGACGGGGAAAAATGAATTTTTAACATAGCGCAAAAACTACTGAATACTTTAAGCTTAAATTTTGGATTCCCGCATACAAAATCTTCTAGATTGCTTTTCTATTAAAATATAATATGATTTCGGATCATATTTTTTTTTCCAAAAAATAATATCATAATTCATAAAAAAAATATCTAAGTTTACATTTCAGCTTTTGTAAATGATGTTTTTATTATTGGGTCGGTTTATATTTTGATATAAAAAAACAAACTTTGCAGTACCTAATCTAGTTTTTGTGTTATATGCAAAAATATCAAAATACGTTTTAACATTACGAGAGGAATTTTTCAAAACTGGATTTTGAAGTAACGGCTGGATCGAATTAAACAAAACTTTGCATACAAAGTTAAAAAAGGATGCTGATCACAAATATGTGATAAAAAAGGGGGTTGTTATTGAAAAATTTGAAGTTGATGCTCGTTTTTATATGAAGACGACCCCTTAAAAACAATTTTTTAACATAATTATGTAGAACTTTTTATTCCTGAAACAATAACACCTTACACGTGTCACTAGTGTCAATATTCTTTGACGACGATCGAGTGTTTCGCTTTTTTTTGCTATGACTGTACCTGTTTTTGGCGAATTTTGCCCTCGTATTTAGGGCCTTTTACGGAACCTTTAGGGGATTTCTAGGGATTTGACTCCGGATGTGCTATTTTAACTTCTAAGCTAAATATTTATTTTAAAAAAAACTGCTTTTTTAGAGCTTAAAACTTTGGTTTTAAACATTTATGATCTTTACGAATGAAAGAATATTAGAATTTTAGTGGTTACATATTAAATGACTGTTCGTTTTATCAGAAATGACGAAATAAACTAGAACTTCATCAACCAATGACGAAATCAAATTAATTCAGGCCACAAATTTCAAAAAAAAAAGGGGGGGAGGTTTTGTTTGGGGGTGTTGTCCGGACCTTTTTTTAATACAGTAAAAGTTTTGCTTAGTTTCTGGCAATTAACAGCAGTATGAAAAAGTTTACTGCTGCCTCGTCCACTGTTGTAAATTTTAAAATTAACTGCTGTTATTTCAATATTCTTTGCTTCCCCGTAACAGTAAGTGCTTTATTTCCTTACTTATTTCCGAGAAAACTGTGATTTGCGAGTATAACTGCGCACTGAGGAAGTATTAACCAACTTCCGAAAAACGTGGAAGTCCTTTTTGTTGAAAAAATGGAATGCCGCAAAAAATTTCGAATCTAACATTAGTAGTGTGTAAACTATTAATTTAAAAACTTAAACTTCTCTAACACGGGTTGAAACAGGTTTTGCGTACATTTATTTTGGGATTACAAGAAATCCCTTTCAGCATTAATTCGACATTTTTGTCCTGGATTTTTTGGGAGTGAAGGTCACTTTTTTTTTTTTAACAAAGGGGCTCCTTGTAACCTCGACACATGTGTAAACAAAATATTTTGAATTTTGAACCTGAAATACATTGATTTTCTCATTAAGGTTTAGCAAGATGCAAATTGAAAAAAAAAAGTTACACTAAAAATAAAAACTTTCAAATAAATAAACACTTAAAAAATTCAAAAGTAACTTCAATGTGTACGTAAGACATTTACCTCTTGTTTTTAAGTATTTAAATACCTCGGCCAACATATTTACCACTTTTATCTAAGTCAAGTACTTGCTTATTCACTGCAATATTTTGCTGCTACACGTACTTTAAAGTTTTTAAATTAAATTATTTCAAAAAATCAATTTTACTAATATAGTAAAACCTGTAAAGTTGGCTACCCTTGTAAGTTGACCACTAACGAAGTGCACCGCAAGTGGTCTACTTACACAGGTTTCACTATATATATATATGTGTGTGTGTTTAAAATACAATGATCAAATAATGCATAATACTGTTTAACAACAGGGTCAATAAATACAGCGATAAAATATGATTAAACGTACATTCGTGTTCTCAGCCATATCTACAGATAACTAGTTCTATTAAACACATTTCAAAGAAAAAAAAAGAAAGAAAGAAAATGTTGCAAGCTTAATTAAAAGCGAAATAGAATTCGCATACTAAACCTTCTGCTTAGAGTTTTTTCTTTTTCTTTTTTTTTTTTTTTAATGTATAAACTGATGCTCGAGGCAATTTTCGCTGAAGGCAAATTTTAGGATTAAATATTTAAAATTGATGAAATATTCATCGCCAAAGAAAGAAAATACAAGTAAGTGTATCTACGCATTTTTCTTTTCTTTTCTTTCTTTCTTTTTTTTTTTTTTTGAAAGTTAAAAGCAAACCTTCATAGATTAAAATTAATAATGACGCATTGAAACAAGGGGTCTAACTAAATTGCAATTTTTGAAAGCGTTTTTACTGGGAAACAAGCATGTAGAACCTTGCATATTGAGTGTTTTTGTATTTTTATTTTTACCCAGACATTTTTTAACGGATTATTGGAAGAGTTTTAAAGTTGGACAGTTCGCTAGTCAATCCTTATTAAAACTGAAATATTTTACTCAATGTTCTTCATCCTTTTTAAAGTAACTTTGTTAAATTATACTAAAAAAAAGGTTTACTTTAGTTTATAATTTTGAGTAAGAGTACGAAGATAAATAGCACAAAATCATAAAATTATTGAAGACACGTGTTTCAAGGTTCCATGGAATTCCTTCGTAAAAACAGGAATTTTGCTATGATTATGATTGTTTTGCCTCATATTCCGTATCAATTCATCTCCAATAAAATTCAATATCGAACATAAAAGGGACGTATTAATTCCGAATTTATTAGGAATTTTATACTTCAAACACATTTTTAGCTGATTTCGCTATTATATTTACACTTACAGCCCCTGTAATTTTTTTCATGTGGAAGCAATGCAGAAGATCAGAAGTTTTAAATTAATTACTATCGTTCTATAAAATGAATCGCCTGATAAGTTGATGCGCAGTTACATTTCTGAAGAAACATTTTTAAAAAGAAATTTCGAAATGTCTGTGATTGTTTCCGGGCAACATTCCGGAATTCAACGGGTTTACACCAGTCTCCTAGGGAAACAAGAATTTTTTGAAAATGTTTCCTGAACCTTTACAAGTTTCATGAATGCTGGTTCACACTGCAATGAAAAACATTTTTAACTACCAGTAAAAAATATATTTAGCTTCTTTATTAGATGTTTCGCCTTCAGCGCATTAGCGGTCCGTCTAGAGGTACTGAGGTTTCAATAACGCAAAATGCAGTCTCTGGATAATGTAGCTTTGCAGAAATTCAAGCAGATAGTTTGTGTGGCAATTGTTTGCGATTCCGCTTTAGCCTCGGCCACTTGCTATACGAACTTTCGTGGTAAATCAGGTAGGTGCCAAGCCTTTTGATACAAACATATCGAAATCTCACCGAAAGTTCCTGATTTATTTCACAAATATTACTGACTTTTTCTGTAAAGGTTTCTAAATCCTTCAGGAAGATTCAGGTTAATTTTAGAAATATTACTGGCTTTTATCGGGGAAACTTTCCTGTTTTTTTGCCAGTATGGTACTGTTAGAAATTAGGCACATTCTCTGCCCATTATTTTTCAGCAACGTTTCGGATTTTTTCTTTTTTTTTCCAATGAACGATAAAAACAGCCTGTTGAGTACTCAAAAGAATAGGCGCGTACCAGACAGGATTCGTAAGAGAGTCTTCTTAACACCGTCTCCATAAGACGCTCGAACGTGGCTGACGTATTGCAGAGACCGAAGGGCATCACTTTAAACTGCCATAAGCCCTGTCCAGTTGTAAACGCCGTCTTTTGAAGACGGTGTTAAGAGGACTCTCTTACGAATCCTGTCTGGTCTACTTAGACGATATCATCATTATGGGACGCAACTTCAAAGAACATCTGGCTAATCTTAGGGAGGTGCTGCCAAAGCTTAGGGAAGCCAATCTGAAGTTAAGTCTGTCCAAATTTAAACCCCGTATTTTCTTGGTCATCTGGGTGTATCTCTACCTGCCAGTAGCCGCTCTTAAAGTTCAGGATCGAAAACCACTTGTGTCCGGAAAGAGTGTCCAAGATGTCGTCTGTCCGTGTAAGAGGGTAACTGTTTTTCTTGGTGATTTCATTCAGCCGTCGGTAATCGACAAAAAATCTGGTATAGCCATCTTTCTTTCGGACCAAGACGATGGTAGAGGCCCAAGGACTGCTGGACGAAGGCTCGATGACGTCATTCTCCTGCATCTAATTCAGAAGAGTCTCAACCTCTTTATATATATATTATATATATATATATATATATATATATATATATATATATATATATATATATATATATATATATATATATATATATATATATATATATATATATATATATATATATATATATATATATATATATATTTCGGTCATTCGTTATTCCAAATATTTAAATACTACAAATGCCCAATCTGTCAAGTTCCTAAACCGGGAGTTTTAGTTCTGAAAATTTAAGTTTATTGACAGGGGAAAATGCAAGAGATAATTGAAACTTTAAAAAGAATTTTGCGATTTGAAGACTGATTCTTGGAAAAAAGGGTTAAACACAACCGAATTAGAATAATTCACCGGAACCAGTGCTACGCAATAAGTAGTTAATTTGTAACACATTAAGCATCTAAAAATGTATCATATGTGACAAAAAACATAAGTAATTCAGATAAATGCGGTGAAAACAGAATTTTAACACTTTGACAGAATTTAATAAAATCGTTTAAAAAAGCGGAAATTGCCAAAACTTCTATGGATTTGTGGCAACGAAAAGAATTATATGACGAAGTTAAAATTTTTTATGGGAATTCAGTGCAAGCAATAGCAATTTTTCCGCCCTATTTATCATTGAAAATAGAAAAGTGTTTTTCTTTTTACTAATTTTGCTAAAATCATAAAAAACAGCAGTTATTCGAAATTTCAACACAATTGCGGCAGATCAAGAAATTGTCAGAAAAAAATTATGAGCACTTTGCTCCACCAATGACACTTTTTCCGCACTACCCATCATCGAAATTTCTAAAAAAAAGTTTTTTTACCCACCTTACATGCCAGTCTCATACATATCCAGAGCTGACGACTGAGACAAAACCAAAGATATAAATATCACTGTGTTATAACATGCGTTTTTGTGGTATTAAAAAAGTAATATTTTATACATTCTGGAATTTCTAAAACTATTTGTACCAGTCACTAAATATTTTAAAATTATATTTAGTAACAGAGAACGAAACCCCTGACAATTACGCCCATTACATTCTCATTCAGATAAATATTCCTTGCTTTTTTCAAACCTTTTAGCAACATTCTTCTGCAGGTTAGGCACACCGAATGCAGTTTTTCTCATGACATCAATGCCAGATTGTCTGAAAGCAGGCTCAACAACAGCAACAAAAATTTTTTATGAGTCAATTAAAATTTACTATTTTTGTTGCTTTAGTCAACTTTTGTGTCTTTTTTTCACCTACTTTATACACTCCTGTTTGTTAAAATTGCAACACCATGAAGGAAGCATCATAGTTGAATGAAATTTAATACACAGTTGAGTGGTAATGGTACAAATAAATGATTACATTTTCAAACCAAACAAACAATAAAAAAAGATAGAAATTGGTATTTTGTGTGGCCACCACGCGCCGCAATAAGAGCTGCTACACAACTCGGCATGGAGAGAAACAAAGTTTGAATATCTGCCTGTGGAAGAGTATTCCATATTGTTTGTATGCGCAACCAAAGTTCGTCTGTCGAAGCAACTGCACTGTAACAAATTTCGGAAACGTTTCTGGATATATCGGAAACGTTTCCGAAATAGTAGGAATCCTTCATCCAATAGCGAACTCCTCAATATTCAGAAAGCTTTTTGTTATTTCAAGAAATCTAGAAGCGGAAGTGATGACGCAACGCTTCGAAACCTATTTCATCCTTCCAACACGGGCGCCAATGAGTCGGAAATAACGAGAACTTATTTTTTTCTTATCTATGGTTGCTGCAGTCAGCAACTGTTTACCATTGGATTGCTTGTTATTTCATGTCTAGAGAGTAGTAAAATGTGTCGAAACTAATTTTACGCCTTTGCATTTTGGACTGCCCTTGATTCTTTAGACGATATACGCAGCTATTAAGTTAGTTAATAACCATTTGTTTCTTTAAAATTTCCAATGCGACCATAATTAGATATATATCGTGTGTTCAAGCGTGAATAGTTTCAACACCCGTGTGTATACTTAATGAAACGAAACCCTTTGGATTACTTATTCAGTTGTAATGGAGGTACTTAGATTTTCTTCCGCTCATGTTCACTTGTAAGTATTAATGAATATTTTAAAACATGTTATATACATTTATATTTTTGTTGATTTGCATTTGATGAGGCTCCAATTGTAACTGTTTTTGAGTTTATCGAATTAATTTAAAGTTATCCTACATACCTATGTGCGCGGTGTATTATTTGTTGTAACCAACTGAAACTGATTAATTACGCAAAAGAAATAAGATTTATATTTGAGAAGCAATCACAGAAAAGTTATTTTGAAATACTTGGATGTACATACATTTTGGTTCAAAAAGAAAAAAAAACAATTGTTTAATTCATTAAAAATATGGTAATGCAAATATTTTCTAGTATTGTAATATGCTTCACAAAAAATGTGCCAGTATTATTTATCTTTTTTTATTATAATTTATTCATTCATTTAAAAAAATTTTATACCATTAGAAAATAATAGAGTTCAATGTTTTAATAAATAAAATATATAATGCATTTTGCGCACACTCTAAAAATAAAATCAGTAACCTATTTTGATTACGTATCTATATTTGTGATAAGCTGGAAAAGGGCAAGAACAGAAGAATAAACCCGAACGGTTCCAGCAGGGGGACTTTGGTGTCATATTTAAATTCATCAATTTCTCTGTTGGTACTTTTCGGTACACTTTGTTCGTCAGAGAAATTGACTTGACGTAAACGAATTTCGGAACGCAAAATGTAGGTAAGTTCTGTCAAATTATATCCGAAAATAAAAGCTATCAAGTTTGATAAAAGATATGTTTTTAAGTTCTGCATTAAAAATACAATATGTTGATAATTTTGTCTTGAAAATATTGAGAGAAAAACTGAAGTTTAATATTGTTTAACAAACAATCCCACTTTTGAGAAAGTACTCCCCTTCCCTCCCCGACGATTTTGTGATTAGGAATGAAACTACTATATTATTTCATAAATTTTCAAAAATTTATAACTGTGCATATGTTATGCTGTTAACCATGCTATTTGTCATTAGAAATTCAGAAAAAAAAAAAAAAAAAAATCCACGAATGATTCCAAAATTGCTTGTTTCATTGCTCTTAGATATGAAAGAATTGAAACTGATATGGCATGCAATACTATAGTAAAGAATTATTTTTTAGAAAAAATCACGGAAAAAGGATTTCGAAATTCTCAGAAACGTTTTTGAAAATTGTTTGGAGAATTCCGAAATACTCGGAAACGTTTTCGAAACTTTCATGAACCACAGCTGCACAGAATACTCAGAAACATTTCTGGAAATTACGGAAAGAGGATTCCGAAATACTCAGAAACGTTTCTGAAAATTACGGAAAGAGGATTCCAAAATACTCAGAAACATTTCTGGAAATTATAGAAAGAGGATTCCGAAATACTCAGACACGTTTCTGGACATTACAGAAAGAGGATTCCGAAATACTCAGACACGTTTCCGGACATTATAGAAAGAGAATTCCGAAATACTCAGAAACGTTTTTGAAAATTTCATGAACCGCAGCTGCACGATATACTCAGAAACGTTTCCGAATTTTTTTTACAGTGTGGACGAGGATCACGAGCGAGACACCGCCCAAAGAAATCCCACACATGTTCAATCGGTGACATATCCAGGGAATATGCAGGCCAAGGAAGAATCTGTACATGCTGCGAATCAAGGTAGGATTTGATAGTCCTGGCGACATGTGGACGGGCATTATCCTGCTGGAATACAGCCCCTGGCAATCCTTGCAGGAAAGGAATAGCTTGGGGCTGTAAAACTTCGTTTATGTATCGGGTACTGTTCGAATTGAGCACAATTCGTAACAATTGTGATCGCCCATGATATGCTATGGCACCCCAGACCATAACTCCGGGTGTTCGTCCACTGTGGCGTTCGATAATGTGGCGTTCACTCCGGAATGTGCCGTTCACCGGCATAGCGCCTGACACGTATTCAGCAAATCATGGTGCCACAAATTGAAGCGGGATGCGTCAGAAAAAACGACCTGCTGCCAATCAGCACGTCCGCTGCTATGCTCACTGGCCCATTGTAGCCGCAGGCGGCGATGGTTTTGCGTGAGAGGAATTCTGTATAAAGGAATCCTTGCGCGCAGCCCACACTGCAGCAGACGTCTTCGAATTGATGAAGCACACAATGAAACACCTGTAACTGTTGACCACTGTGCTGCCAATTGTCTAGAAGAAGCTGTGCGGTCCGTCAGCGCCTTATGCACCAGATGTCATCGCGAGCTGACGTCACATTTCGGGGTCCACTCCCGGATTTCCGAGCTGTCCGACCCTCGTCCGTCCCCTACTTCCAAACACGCATGATTGTGCTGCTGTTACGCTGCATACGAGCGGCTACTGCACGATAAGACAATCCAGCTTCACGAAGGCCGACAATTCTTCCCCGTTCAAACTCCGAAATTTGCTCAAATTTCGCTTTCTTTTGTCGAAGAGGCATAGTAAAGATTCAGTTAACGTTTACTCTCTAGCATATAACCACCGATAATCAAACACGGCTCGCTACATCCGTCTATTTATATTCGGTTCGATCCGCCGTTCAGAGGGCGCTGCTCAGCATACGCATGCGCTACCGATCTGCAATTCTAATCATTTGCATATCATGCTCTACTTTACATTTCCAGCAATTTTCAGCTCACTCGCGTAAGTCCTTCGTGGTGTTGCAATTTTCACAAACAGGAGTGTACAACTATATAACTACAGGTTATGAATAAAAACTAAGTTCCGAATATGTGCTCATTTATTATTCAAACCTCAGTGGCATTTTTTTATGGGTTACATTAGCAAGTGTTTGCACGTTTTTTCTGTGGTGTGCTTAATTTTTATGCTTCGAACGTGGGGATTAAGTGCAGTGAGGGAGAAGTGACCACGTTTTAACCTTTTACAATGGGTTGTTCGAAACTAAGTGGAATGTCTACGGTTAAGGACGCATCACGAGCGCCTGGGCTGACCCTTAAATGATTAATTATAAAAATCATGTTTGTTTTTAGCGTTTTTCTCTCAAATGTGTAAATTATGCTTGTATAGTAGTATTTCTTTTGTTTCAATTTTTATTGTAGGTTAACCTTGTAAAGTACAGAGAAAAGACAAAATGTTGAATGGTTATTATTTATAGTTTCATTAATCGCTAAATTTATATGAGCTGCGTTAATATACTTTCCGCTCTTTTTTTTTTGTAATCATTGATACATTTAGTAATCTTTAAAAAATGTAAATGTGGATTTAATGAAAGTAAAAAACTTACTCTCAATCAACTCCTTTTAACTTTCTCTGACATAGTATTTCCTACAGTAGTATTTCATTTGTTTTAATTCTTCTTATAGGTCAACCCTGTAAAGTACAGAGAAAATCTATGTTGAATAGTTTTTTTTTAATTTATCAGAAAATTTATATTCTGTATTAGCATACTTTCCGCTCTTTTTTACTTCCTTTTACAAAAAAGGAAGTATTGTATTCGCGAAAACATTTTCACTCAAAATTCGACCCTTATTTCCATTTTGCTCACATTCGAATTAATGTTGAGTTTTTTTTTTCAACCCGACCACACGCGGATAAGTGCCTAAGAACGTATAGACACACGAAATATCTATTTCGACATTCCCCGAGTTAATTACAAGGACTTTTCTCGTGACGTCCGTATGTACGTATGTATGTGCGTATGTGCGTCGACAAATTTGGCGGTTTTTTTTAAATTTTAAATCTTGTTTTAATTTGTGGTGATATTTAGAAAGTAAACTATTGAATCACATTAAAATTGCCAAAAATGAGAAAATGACATTAAAATTGGAGTAAAAGGAAGTCATGTGATGCACACACATCAGCTCGATTTTTTTTTTTTTTTTTTTTTTTGTAATCATTGGTACATTCTGCAATCTTTAGAAAAATAATTGATTCTATGAAGTAAAAAACTTACTCTCAATCAATTCTTTTTAAATTTCTCTGGCATAGTATTTCTTATAGCAGTATTGCTTTTGTTTTAACTTTTCTTGTAGGTCAATCCTATAAAATACAGAGAAAAATCTTGTTGAATATTTTTTTTTTTTTCATTTATTCGCAAATTTATATGAGCTGTGTTAGTATGCTTTCCGCTCTTTTTTTTTTGTAATCATTGATGCATTCTGTAATCATTAGAAAGATAATTGATTTCATGAAAATAAGAAACTTACTCTCAATCAATTCCTTTTAAATTTCTCTGACATCATAAACTTTTAAGTTTGATATGATCTAAAGAAAGAGCATTCATAATTACCTTAAGTAAACGATCCTACATCGTACTTAGCTAAGGTCCACTCTCTACAGAGAACTATGCATCATGCAACTCGCTATCAACCAATCACAAAGTGAACATTATTCATGTGACTGGTATCTACCAATCACAAAATAAATGAGGCAACGCTAAACGACGTCAGCGTGACATCAATCGACAATTTTGGTTGCCCAAAAAAGGAAAAGAAAAGAAAAAAAGAGAAACGGGACCTGAAAGCTGAATTTAAAAGCGAAGCACTTCTAGGAAAAAAGTGGTTCATGTGACTCGCTATCTATAATTCACAACACAAATAAGGCAATGGAAAACAAAGGGAACATGAAATCAATATGCAAATTTTAATTGCTCAAAAAAGAATAAAAAAGCAAAAAAAAAAAAAGAGAAGTAAAACGTGAAAAAAATCACCTGAAAACTGAATTTAAAAAAGAAACACTTCTATAGAAATAGCATCGCAGTTTTACTTCAAACCCTCTGTCTTCTTAAAATGGTTTCACTCAAGAAAAAAAAAACATTCCAAACTTTAATCACAGAGAGTTTGAAGACAGTGTAATCCACTTTGACAAAATCTTTATTGCCTGGGGAATTAATTAATTTCTAAAGATAATGGTTTTTAAGGGATAAAAGATTGCAGTTAGCTTTGAGGTTAAGTTGTTATAACTAGCAAAATAACGAGTAGTTAAGTTAGGATTTTCGATTTTTTTTCTTGTTTCTTTTGAATTAAAAATTAATCCTTTAACTGATCACCTAATCAAGATAAACTAACAAATTGTTTGCAAACGTAAAATACTTACAAAATATAAGTTTTGCTTGGAACTTATGTATGTTAAGTTTATTATAAATACATTTTTATGAATCAAATAATAGAGTTGATGGAGAATGATTCAATCTTACAAACGAGCAATATAACTACAAATTCATGTTTATGTGCTGCATATCATTCCTTTATAAATGTATAAAAATGTTAACTTTGTCTGGAGTTCAACTGTCAAGTAAACGTTTTTTTTTTCAGCATGAATTGAGTTTTAATGTTCTAAAAATATGCAATGGATAAATATATCCATGCAGTTTTTAAACACGTGTTTGCATTTTTATTGCTCTTTTGGGCATGTAATTAAGGGTTTTTTATTTTATTGAAACGGAAAATAGAACATTTTTATTTTATCTGAAGCAATAATTGAAACTATTCAAAGACTATAAGTTGAAAAATAGCCAGTCTTTACAATCCTCTCACTGCTTTATATCGAAAAAGCAAGATGTGAAAGAATTAAATGCGCATGAGGTAGTTAAATTAAATAGACGTCTGTGACTAAATATAGTGCACGTGAATAAATTAGCTGGAAGTTATGACTGTTGCACAGGGGTGCTACGATTTTTAAGTTTTTGAGGGCGAAAATTCCTAACTTGATGAATAGATCTCCAAATTTTGCGAAATGATGATGATTTTGCCGAATGGAACTCCAAATTTTGTCAAATGATGATGATTTAATCAAATGGAAATTAAAAATTCGCCGAATGGTGATAATTTTGCCGAATAAAACTCCACACTTCACCGAAGTAAAGTAATTTTGCCGAATGGAACCTGAAATTTCGCCGAATGATGATGATTTTTCCAAATGGAGCTCCAAATTTTGCCGAATGGTGATGATTTTGCCGACGGAACTCCAAATTTCTGCGAATGATGCTGTCAAAATTGATCCGAACGGTGTTAGATTTGTTCAATCGTCAGAAAAAAATTGCCGAATGAGGAAATTTTTGGAAGTCGCAAACTCAGGAGAAGTTGAACTCTTACCGAATATCGTCGCTCATAGGTCTTAACCTTCCGATTTATGCGCAGGAACCGCCTGCACACACATTGAAGATTAAACTTGTCAGTCTTCTATGTGCATGAAGATTCTTTGGACGTCCAGGTAAAGGTTGGTGGCAGTTAGAGCCCCTTGAAAAAGACAGGCTGACTTATCCGACATTTTGGTTCCAAGACAGAATTGGATCCAACCTCGTTTCTAGTATTTATAAATACGTCATAATATTCGCTGGTTGCTAAGTCGTAAAATAATTGATGATAAGTTGAGTAAAATGTCACTTTAGGTAAATTTTGAAAGATAACTTCGTTTACAAATTCAGCTAAAATGTATCGGGAAATGTTTACGGTAATAAACCTCATTTTCATACCTTATTTATTTTTAATTTGTATTAATTAAATTGTATTCATCCACAGAATAAAATAATCAAACATCAATCGGGCAACACACCTAAAGTTTGGACACCAGTTTTCTGCAATGAGGCTTTTGTACAAATATTTATTTTTTTCGCCCGATAATTTTGGAACCAAAATGTCGGATAAGTCAGCTCCCCTTATATAGGAGGCTTAGTGGCAGTGATAGAACTCCAACCCGTCTTCGAAATTGCTCTTTCCGCAGCGTTGTTTATCGACTCCACAATAACAAAAAAAATTTAGCTTTGTTTCACACTTTAACAGTAATGCACTCTGGTTAATATTCACCAACTGTAAAGTATATGTAATAGTTATATATAGTAAAATAGTGGTTATGAGCAGAGTCTGACAAAAACTGCAAAATCGTAGGAATCAGAAAAAATTTTTAGGCAGCAGTCGGATTGTTTCGTACATGATATGTTTTTTTTCTTGCCCCCCGGTCATTGTCAGACCCTGTCCAATTACTTGTTTCGCCTTGCGCAATTGCTGCTATGAGAATCCTTTAATTAGAGTTTTCAAAAGTAGTAAGATTATAATTTTCCCTCTCAAAAAACATTCACATTGAAAGCATGGTAAATTTTGCAAGCCTTTCTTATGCGCAAACTTTTAAAAGGTAAGTATTACAGGGTGCTGCTGAGGGAAGAAACTTGCTCTTTTAGTTTACAGTGTGATTTACAATTACATGATTAGCAAAAGTACTGTTTGAGCAATCCTGAATTGCTTATTGTTTTCACTTGACCGTTGAATGGCGTCTGTGTCCTTTGTTTTTTGGACCAGGGCCTCTGCTACACCATCTTATCCAGGTGCTCCTCCAGCGAGAACCTTTGCCACCAGCTGCACTGTCAATAGGAATCCGCACCTCCAGGGCGGTTGCGTCCATATGCTACACACACAGATGCCTACATACACACACACACACGCAAGCCTACACACACACAAGCGGCCCAACGTGCATACACAAGTGTTTACACACACACCTACACGCCTGCACACGCATGCAAACACACACAGACGCCTACAGACACATACACACATACGCGCGCACACGTTGTCCAACATGGCCACACACATGTGCTCACACACACACACACACACACACACGCACCTACACGTCAGCACACACACACAAACGTCTACGTACACACACGCAAGTCTACACACACGCGCACACCATGTGACCCAACATACCCACACACAAGTTTACACACACACACACACACACCACACGCCTGCAGACACACACAAACGCACACACATACGCATACAAACACATACAAGCCTAAACACACGCGCGCACACTTGGCCCAACATACCCACACACATGTTTACACACACGGACACACACCTATTCACTGACAAACACACACTCACGCATGCATACACACACAAACACACGCAAGCCTACACACACACACACTCACACACGTGACCAACATACCCACACACAGTGTTGTTCCCATACGGTATACTCTCATACATTTTTTAGACATATAGCGTATACCCTCAAGCTTCAAAAATTTTCATATTGTGACATATTATGTATATGATCACATACACATATTGTGCATAAATGATTACTGGGAGTATACCCTCAGAAAAATTGAGCACGGCCATGTTGACACAGACACACACCAACACGCCTGTACACCCACACAAACACACACAGCCGCCTACATACATACACGCGCGCACACGTGGTTTACATACCCACACACATGTTTACACATACAGACACACACTGACCCTGCATACATACACGCAAACTTACACACACGCGCACACGTGGCCCAACATACCCACACACAAGTTTACTCACACACACACACCTACACGATTGCACACGCACACAAACACACATAGACGCCTACACACACACACACTCGCGCACATGTGACCCAACAGGCCCACACACATGTTTACACACACACAGACACCTACACGCCTGCACACACACACACACAGACGCCTACATACACACAAGCGCGCACACGTGGCCCAATATACCCACACACATGTTGAGACATACAAACAAATACCTACAAACTAACATACCTGTATATTAAGAACAACTATAAGAGCAAGTTTATGAGATGGTGGTAAGCATTACTTGAGATTTTTTTTTTTGGAAAAGTACATCTTATCAAAAAGATGACTTGGGAAATTCTCTCCAAATTAATCCTGATTGTTTATTCTTAAAACAGGAATCTTTGTCAAACAAATTACACATGTACGTGTGAGAGGTCTATAGATTTTGGAAATAACGCTGTGCATCATCCGTATGAATACTTTAATTCCCTTCACTCCTCAGGACTTCTTTTCATGCTTTTAGAATTTAAGGCAATATTCCAATAATTTTTTTGCGTAGCCTTAATTCGCCAATATAATTGGACCGCAATTAAATTCACTACAGAATAATATGATTTAGATTATTGTTCTTACAGCACCAGCAGCAGATCAGTTCACTGTAAAAAAATTCCAAAACGTTACTGGTCATTTCCGTGGAACGTCTCTCGATTTCACACGTTTTCACCTATTTCCCTGTAAAAACAAGTATCTTCTCAAAAAAGTTTCCTGAGTCGCTACAACTTGCACGCGTGCACTGTAAAAAATTCCGAAACGTTACTGGGTATTTCCATGTCACGTTTCGGGAATTTAATGGTTTCTATCCACTCCCTGGAAAAATTAAGTATTCTTGTCAAAAAGTTTCTTGAATTGCTACAAGTCTCAAGAATGCAGACTTTTCACTGTTGTGAAAAATATTTTTAGCTCCCAGTTTAAAGATTAACTGAACGTATTTATAAAGTGCATCGGCTTTATTCTAAGCACGGCCCGTCCATGCTAATTAAGCTCTCAAAGGGAGCGAAAAAGTGTGGACTGCGTTGCTTTGCAAGATTTGCAGGCAAGTAAAATTCCCGTTACTTACTTGCAATTCCGGCATAGCTTTATCCATGTTTGCAATAATGCTCTTTTAACTTTCCTGATAAATCAGAATGATGTCAAGATATTATTTCCACAGACACAATTGGTTTTAAACGGGAAGATTTCTGAATTTTTCAGGAGGCTTCCAGGATAATATCAGGAAGGTTACTGAATTTTAGCGAAAAAAGTTCCTGGCATTTGCAAGATATGTTACTATCAGAAATTGGGCACATCAGCTGCCCATTATATTCCAGGAACGTTTCTGAATCGTTTTTACAGTGTACATACGGGAAGATTGTATTGTTCAGTGGAATAATATGTCGGTCTCTCTTGATAAGGAAATGAGATAAATCAATTTGTTTCAGACCGCATAAAAATGAAACGAAAAACGTTGCTTACTAATGCATTTCAAATTAAGAAGTTCCTGCATAACATTAACTAAAGATAGACAGTTTTTTAACTCGAACAAGGTCGGGACGGGTCGCTAGTTCTTACATATTTGTGAAAATAAGTAATACTTTCATGAAAATGCATAAAGTTGCTGTTCATAGTAAATTAACTAGTCGCTGAAATTTACAGCTTTTTTACAGCAACTTGCAATGAGGGATGATTAAGAAACGTTTTGTTTCATCAACTTGTTGGTGGTTCTCTAAATGCATGGTTGATTTAATACTTATTGAAACCTCTGAGCTCAAGCATACCTTTTATCTGACAAAAGTTACAGAATAATTGTACTTTAAATTGTCGAGAAATTCTTTCAAATGTGAATTTTTAAAAGTGACGTAGGGTTTTTTTTTTCAGCAATCACAATTGCTTATTGTTCTCACTTGACTGTTTTGATGTGCTATCATTTTATTTTCCCGCCAGCACCCTCTGCAGCATCACCGTCGACCAGCTCCTCACGATGCTGCTCCAATAGCGAAAACCGTCTCCAGGTTGCATCCATATCCTACACACACGCGAATACATATACGCACGTACACACACACAAACAAATACACACACATGCATACACCTACACACACTCAAACACATACATACAGACTCCTACACATACACATACGCCTACACACAACTACCCACACGCTCATGTCTGGACACAGACACAAACACATATGCCTACACACACATACACATTCCCCCACACACAAACATTCATACACACAACTATCCTCACTCATACCTGCACGCAGACACAAACACACATGCCTACACGTACACATACCCCCTACACACAAACACACATACCCCACACACACGTAAACATACACGCATGCCTACATACACACACTCGTGATTGCGAAAAACATAATTTGAATTCAAGAGGTCAAAATTCAAATTAATTTTTCTCTTCTATTTTTTGTGCGCTACTGTAAATGTAGCAAAATTTTTTGGGACGGAGCGAGTCGAAATATTTAATATGAGGCAGTGAGATGCAAAGGGATGTAATTGGATTTTTTAAAGTTTTTATTAAAACGCGTTTTTAAAGTTCATATCCTAGATAGGCTCTTAATGAATATTTTTTCTATATCATAGCGCATAGCAGCACCCACCAGGGTTACTAGTACCATCTCTTGACCCAACACATAGGAGAGGTTTTCCTACCATTTGTACACTGTAAAAACGATTTAGAAACGTTCCTGGAAATGAATAGGCAACTACGTGCCCAATTTCTGCCAGTAACATATTTCACACAAATCAGGAACATTTTCCGCTAAAATTCAGTAACCTTCCTGAAAAATCCAGAAAACTTTTCGTTTAAAGTCAGTCGCGTCTCTGGAATTTCAGTGTGATCCTTGGTAGGGATAATGCAACAGCAGGGCACCTTCCTGAGTTATAAAGACAGTTCGAAAAGCAGTATAGCAAACATGGCCAAAGCTAAGACAGAATTGCAAGTAAGTATCTCAGTTGATAGCAATTCTGTCAAAGCTACGTAGTCCATACTGTTCGCTCCTTTTGGGAGTTTAATCGGCAAGGACACGCCGTAACCGAACTGAAACAAATACGCCTTATAAATAAATAATCTCACTTAATCTCTAAACTAATAGCTAAACATGTTTTTTACAACAGAGAGAAGTCTGCATTCGGACAATTTGTAGCAATTCAGAAAACTTTTTGACAATGATACTTGATGTTTCCAGGAAGTAGAAAAAAAACATTGAAATCGCGAAACGTGACATGGAAATACTCAGTAACGTTTCGGAATTTTGTTACAGTGTACTGGTTATCTCCAAATTTTAAGTTTTGACACTTACACCCCTTTCCTTCTCACTGCCTCATACGTTCCTGCAAAAGAAGATTCAGATTTAGATAATTGTGCGTACACACATACATAAAACCCTATTTTTTAAAATGAATAATTAAGGAGTCAATTCAACACACATTTTAACTACTTAGGAAATCTACAATTGTACTTTAAACTAATGTAAGCAATCCCGAAACTGCAGTCAACAGCTTAACAGACAAAATAATCTTAGAAGCGAAAAAAGAAGTGTCAACTTCTAAAGAACTGGGAAAGCCATTCGTTTATTGAGTTCGAAGATTCAAGGGAGGTTTTGTTGATTTTTTTTTTTTTTTTTACTGAGCATTTCTTTTCAAGAAAAAAATCCGTTTCGAAAGGAATGCTCCAAATTCTTTTTGGAAAATTCTTTATACGCCGAGTATAAGGCGTTACAAACCAATCCTTACTCAGATTGACCGACTTCTTAAAAAATAAAAGGGAAATAAAATAACCAGTCTTAAAGTTGTGAATGGAATTCGAAAGAGGAAGATTATTTTCCTTTTAGGAAAACACTAATCTGAATTCTATCTTTAGAGAACGAGTTCTTAGAAATAGTGTCCACTGGAATACCTCCTAAGCCTTGGAAAAATACATTGTACTACAGCTGCTTTTTTCGCGAGCCATTCAAACGTTTAATTTTAAACAGAAGATTATAATTTGAAGAGGACGATAATTCTTTAATCATTCAACAATACGAAGCAAAATGATTTATCATCGCAAAAGGAAAAAAACCGCAAACAATAATATAAATCACATTAATAATAATAAAATAAAAAATAAAAATAAAAAGTGCGAAAAAGTCGCCTGAAATTATATTTAAAAAAATAAAACGAAAAAATTAATCAAAAAGGTGCGAAAAATTTTATTGCCTTCGAAGAAAAACAAATCCTCATCCTCATTTATACAACAGCCTATGATCAAGTAACGCGCGTGTTTCAGCAATGAAACTCCTGCCACGGCATGATAACTCGATAATATGTTTTGGTAATGTTTAACATGCAGGGAAAGGCTTTATTGTGACAAGGCTGAAGTGGATCTGGTAACTTAACTATTTTACTGGCAAGACTTAATTCATGGGAATGAAGCAACGAAGAAGTGGTCAACAATGAACGCTATGTATTGGAGTTTAGGATTAATCCACCGGAGCTAGGGTTTAAATTTCAACTATCAAAATATTACCAGACGATTGCTTCGTTCAAATGTAGAAGCAATCTTCACCTGTCATATCTTGACGGGCAACTTTCTAGTTCAAAAATAAAACTGCTTCAATAATTTAAGTGGTTCAACAGGAAAGCATTCTTGGTGCCTTCCTCGAAGTTCTTAATTTTCAGAATCGAGCCCTTTTCGAAATTAGAAATCCAATTAATTCGAAACTACGTTAGGAATACTCTCACCATTTTCATTTTAGTAAAACCAATTGCACCACTCATTCCTATAATAATACTCTACTACAAAGTATTTTCTACGCTTAATTCTCTCTCTCTGTCTTTGAACCCGCACAATGTTTTGAAATCCTTAAACAGTTAAAACTAATCTTGAAAATTTGCTTAATCTCATTGTATGACTCCAGAATCAACAATAAGTAATTTCAAATTTCCCAAGTCAAGGTTGAATTCCCATGTAATCCGGTGATAATAAATGAAGCAATCCAGTTCCAGTTTTCGTTTGAACCAGATAATAACAAACTTTAATCTTGGCTAATAGTTGGATGTTTATCGAATAACTTCATTTCACAGTGGAAATTAGTTCTTCAGAGAAACTAATTGATTCCTCTCCCGTATGGGAAACTTCCACAGCAATATTCAGCTAATTAAACATTTAATTAGCTAAAATGTTCCCTGGAATGTTGCCGCGAAATATGTCTCAAACTATAATCGCCATTTCCATTAATCTTGTGCAAATATTTAAAATTTAGGAACTGTATTAATTTAGCTCAAGAATTGACTTTAATTACAGCAGCTTAAGTCTTAGTTGGTCACATTACATTAAAAGAATTATCTAATGTTTAAAATAGAATTTAAGGTATATGTATAAGACTATGGACGCTTCTAACATTAGTGTATTAGTAGTCATAGAAAAAAAACGAAACACTTTTAATTATTCGGCCATTATGCATGTCAGGAAGAAAAGAAAGATGTCATCCGACATGGTTTAAAGTCTTCTTTAAACCTACGTAGGTAAAATTTTGATAAGGGACCATATACAAAGTAAAATGAGCACGAAGTCTTGATTTTCAACCCCTACTGTTTGCTACATAATTTTCTTTAGACAGCAAAATGCAACCTGGGTACGAAATTCCATGGCATTCCGTGCAGTAGATTAGAAGTTATTAACGAAAAACGATTTAGGGACCGTCACCAAATTGAAAACGCTACTTCCAATGTCTCGGCTTATCAAGTAACGAAATGTAAACAAAGAAAAGATCGTGATTATCCAGCTTAATTCATGATTTTTTTTAAGTTCTGTTTTTTATTTTTTATTTTTTTGTAATTCGACTTTTTTTGCCAATGTTGCGCCACAAAGCGATGTATGGTCGAAAACTTATTTTAAAAAGAAAAAAAGAAAAAAAAAACAGTTAAAATATTTACTGATTTTTGTCTGTCTGGATTAACCTTAAAAAGACGAATAGTGTCTCGCTGGTCCCTCGCATAGATCGTCGTTTAATAAATCGAATAATTGATACTTTGATAGTTGAAATTTTAACCCTAGCTCAAGTGGATTAACCTTAAACTCCAGTAGATATATTTAATAGTTGATAACTTTTTCTTTTCTTCAGGCTCTTAAAATGAGTCTTACCGTTAAAACAGTTAAGTTATCCAGTTCAGCCTTGTCAAAATAAAGCATTTCCCTGCACGTCAAACATTACTAAAAATTATTATCAAATTATTATGCCGTGGCGCGAGTTTCATTGCTGATGACGTGAGGAGCTGGTATATATATGAGTCGATCATTCACTGTTATATATATGAGGATGTCAGCTGAAGCATACTTTTTATGTGACAAAAGCGGCACTGAATGTTGAAAACTTGGCCGTAAATAAACAGTTAATTATAATAATTTTGAACTAAATATTAAAACTGATGTTTTTGTGACTTAATTGAAACATTTTTCAGCGATTCCATTGAGCTACGCTATCAATCATCACAATTTACTTTCTCATCATTTCTTAAGCCAAAAGCAAATTAATTTCAAAAATCCTGGTTTGGCGCATCCTAAAGAGACGCTCCAATTCGTTAGGGCGGCTCCATTAATGACCTCATGAGAATGCCATTTAGCTATTGAGTTTTGCGTTCTTTCAACAACAAACTGGTTTTTCTAATATATGGACGGGAGAAGCATCAAAGTATTAATATAATTAACCACACCGTAGGAAAACTCCGAAACGTCTTCAGTAATTTTCGTGAAATGTTCCGGGATATCACGGGTTTCGATCACTTCCCCGTAAAATTCTAGTATCTTTCAGAAAATGTGTTCTGAATTGCTAGAAGTTGCATGAATGCAAACATCAAAGTGTTGTGAAAAATATTTTTATCTACCAGATAACTGACTTTATTTCTTAAGTGTTCCACATTCATTTCGATTTCAGGCCGTCCTTGTCTCCTAAAGGGTTAATATTTGTCTGCAATTTCCGTAGCTTTGGCCATAGCAGTAAATAGTGCTTTGAGAGTTATTCGGTTATAATTAATTATTTAAGTTTTCTCTGTTAGTTCCTGATTTGTTTCAGAGACTATGATTGGCTTTTGCTGGAAAGATTTTCGAATTATTTCAGAAATATTCCAAGATTGTTTGACTTTTAGCGGAAAACATGCCTGTTTTTTGAAAGATATGTTACTGGCAGAAATTAGTCACATACAGGATGATCAGCGAATAAGCCCTGATTTCAAAATTAAATATCTCTACAACAAAGATCGATAGCATGATGCAGTAAACTGTACGTTTATCAGCAATACTAAAAATGTTGTACAAAAGTTTAGAAAATTTAATTACGAAAATCGTCAACAGATGGCGTTCTGTGCCGAAAACCCTTTCATTGAAAGGAGTCTGAAAATAAACTCGAAAATGTGAATTAGTCTTTGCAATCAGAATACAATTTCTTCAAATCGTTCACTGTTCGAAGCAATGACGTGGCGTAAACGAACAATGTAATTTGACATGGCGTCTTGCAATGTCTCAACGGAAATGGAATCACATGCACAGCAATCAGCGATTCAAAATCATCAAAAGTAGCTGGATTGTTTCCACAGACACTCTCTTTCGATGCGCCTCACAAGAAGAAGTCACAAGGAGTTAGATCGAGAAAATATGGAGGCCAACCTATTCCTGTGTCAGTAATACTAGTCGATGCCTGTTCAATCCTCCAACGCTATTTGATTGCTGACAAATTGTTCCAAAAGTTTAACGTAACGTTCAGTAGAACATTGAATCGGTTTTGAAAACTGTGACGTGTTGCCGTAGGAATGTGTTGTAATCGTTGAAATTCCAGTACCAAAAACACACGTTCTTCAATGGAATGCATTGTTTCACTTTCTACGCTAGCCTCTTTTCAATATCCAATAGTCGTACTGATCGCTTTGTAGTTCGAAGCACATTTTAAAGGCTATTCGTAGGTCATTGTGATTATAGTGCCATCTGTTGACGATATTCGTAACTAAATTTTCTTATCTTTTGTGCACGGTTTTTACAGTTTTGCTGATAAACGCACCGCTTACTGCATAATTCTATCTATCTTTCTTGTAGAGATATTTAAATTTAGAATTAGGACTTATTCGCTTATCACCCTGTAGCTGCCCATTATTTTGCAGAAACGTTTCTGAATTGTTTTTACAATGTAGTACAAAAACGTTCGCGTTTTGCTACAAACTTAGAACGGAGAATGTTATAAATTAAGATGCTTGACTGTGTGAATGCAACACTACGTCTTGCTTTGTGTGCCTGTAAATTTTTCTTTTTTTGTTGTAATTGTAGTAACAATATTGACTTGTTTTGAGATTAGAAAAGAGAACATGTGCGTCATTACTTAATGAGCAGATAATAGGACCAGGAAGTTTCATTCGCATTGCCACTGATCATTGGTAGAAACATACAAAAATATAAACCATGAACAACCCCAACAAGGATTTTTAATATGATTTTTCTTTAAAAAATGATAGCTACAAACGATGTATAGCACACCTAGTAACTAAAAATTAATGAATACTTTTGAATTAATGCCTATCTAAGAAAGAGAATTTCACTGTTCTAGCATTCATTTGTTAACTGTACTCAAAAAACGAAAATGGCTCATCTCAGATGAAAAACAGTTTTGTCAGATTACTTGACCTCTTCCTGAATTGTGAAACTGATTCAGAAATGTTCCTGGAAAATCAAAGGCAGCCGATGTGCCCGATTTTTGCCGGTAACATACCTTGCAAAAATCAGGAACGTTTTCCGCTAAAAGTACCTTTTTGAAATTATGCCGGAAGCCTTCTGAAAAATCCAGAAATCGTCCCTTTTGAAGCCATTCGTGTCTTTGGAACTTTAGAGTAAACTTAAATAGGCTAACTAAGGCTACTATATAAGGGGAGCTGAATTATACGACATTTTGGTTCCAAAATTGTCGGGCAAAAAAATAATACTTGTACAAAAACCTAGTTGCGGAAAACTGGTGACCAAGCTTCAGCTGTGTTGCCTGATTGATGTTTGAGTCTTTTATTCTGTAGACGAAGACGATTTAATTAATACAAATTAAAAACAAATGAGGTGTGAAAATGAGGTTTATGATAGTAAACATTTCCCGATACATTATTGTACAATTTGTGAACTAAGTTATCCTTCTAGATTCACCTTAAGTGACATTTTACTCAACATCAATTGTTTTACGACACAGCAACCAACGAATATTATAACGTATTCATAAATACTCGAAACGAGGTTGGATCCAATTTCGACTTGGAACCAAAATGTCGGATAAGTCAGCCTATCCTGTTCAAGAGCTCTAGGCATAACATAATAGCTTGGCACCAACTGGATATAGAACCCCATTAGTGGACAGGCCGATTAATATAACACCAGTCGTGTCTCTGGAACTTAAGAGTAACTTTATGTAGGCATAATATAACAGCTTGGCACCTACTTGATTTATTACGAAAGTTCCATAAACAGAAATGCAAACACGGCCAAAGTTGGGCCAGTAATTCAAGCAAGTATCGAGAACTTCGCTGCCCTGCAATTCTTACAAAGCAACGTAATAGCATACTTATTCGCATCCTTTGCGAGCTTGCGCAACATGAACGAGTCATAATCGAGGTGAACTCGATACGTTTTATAAATACGCTCAGTTAATCTTTTAACTGGGAGCTAAAAATATTTTTTTACAACAGTGAGAACAGTGTAGCAAGTCAGGAAACTTTTCGTCAATGATACTTGATTCTTCCAGGAACGTAACACGGAAATACTCAGTAACGTTTTGGAACTTTTTTTACAGTGTTTAGTGAGAGTAGTCTGGGCCCTGTGCACAAAAACATCTGCATCGAATTATCCAAAATAAAAGGAAGCATATTGTTTGTAAACACTGAAATTTTCTTTCCCTTTACCCTAACTTTCCCCACGAAATTATTTTATTATTTTGAAGAACTTAATCGTGCAACGATATGAAAAACGTTTTAGTAAGACACCTGTGGGTCTCAGAGGCCATATCTCAGATTCAACTTAAATGCGTTCAAAATGTCGGAATCCCTACGCATTACACCCAATTTCTTAGCTTGCAGACGTTGCAGGAGAGAAAACAGTTTTTCTCACCTGCTATTTAAACAGTACAAAGAGAAAGGTTTCAACGATGAGATTTTTTAAGGACTTTTTACATTATTTACTTTCTGTGCGGTTGAAAAAAAGCGGTAGAAACTAATCAGAGCTCTTGGCAAGCACTGACAACGTCAATAGAGATGGTTTGTTGTTTTTCGCGTCAGGTGTAAAAAGTTTTTCCATTCCTAGTAACTCAGTAGTTGTCATTCAAAAAATGTCATAACCAGATAATCTCACTGCAAAAACGATTCAGAAACGTTCCTGGAAAATTATGTGCAGTTTATGTACCCAATTTCTGCTAGCGAAGTACCTTAAAAACACCAGGAACGCTTTCCGCTAAAATTAAGTAACCTTTCTGACATTATCCCGGAAGCCTTCTGAAAAATTCAGAAATCTTCCCGTGTGAAGCTTGTCGTAGCTCTTCAACTTTAGAGTAAACTTAAGTAGGAATAATATAGTAGCGTAAAATGTTCCTAATTTATTAAGAACTAGTGGTACCCGCACGGCTTTGCCCGAAAAAGAAAAATTAAAAGGTCTTTTGGTTCGCCTGTACATTTACAAATAATGTATGGTGAATTTTCTCGCCAATTGGCTTGTACCCATGTTACGTTTCCACGTTATGATAATTTTGTAACTCGCCAATTGGCTTGTGCCCATGTTACGGTTCCACGTTATGATAATTTCGAAAATTACTCGTCCATCTCATGATAATTTTGTTCTTAAAATTGGAATAAAAAAAGAACCACATCGAATTTTCGAAAAATCGCTTCAAGGTGCACACTTCCATCCTACAAACTAACTTTGTGCCAAATTTCATAAAAATCAGCCGAACGGTCTAGGCGCTATGCGCGTCACAGAGATCCAGACATCCAGACATCCTCCGGACATCCAGACAAAGAGACTTTCAGCTTTATTCTTAGTAAATAAGTTCCATAAGCAGTATTGCTAACATGGCCAAATCTAAGCCCGAATTGCAAGTAAGTATCGAGAATTTTACTTGCTTTCGATTTTTGCAAAGTAACGTAGTCCCTACTTATTCGCTCCCTTTGGTAAATTAATCGAACTGAATCGTTTGCCTGTAGCCGATAGACTTTATAAATACGCTTACTTAAACTTTAAACTAGGAGCTAAAAATATTTTCCACAACAGTGACAAGTCTGCATTTGTGCAACTTGTAGCCATTTAGGAAGCTCGATTTTTGCAGGAAGTGGAGTGACATGATAAAAACCTATGAAATCCCGAAACGTTACACGGAAATAATTAGTTACGTTTAGGATTTTTTTTTTAGTGTGGCTCAGAAGTTACAATAGATTTTATTATTCTTTAACTCACCAATTTAATGCAAATATAATCAAAATAATATTTTCAATACAGCAGAAAATAGTTTAGCCAATTTTAAGTCACATGAGGTTGAGAATGGGTGCGTTTTTGTGAAGAACGTAATTATTTAATACTAGAAAAAAATAACCGCCGTTGCCTCGGTCAGTAATAATTATGAGAAAAAATCGTTAATTGCTTTTGTTTTCTGGTTTAACTGAAAGAATTTAAAACGCATCTTTTTGACGTGATTAAAAATCGAGTTTCTTCCTTACCCATAAAAGTAAAATAGCAATAAGTACAAAGAACAAAATAGTATTGATTTAGAAACGAAAGCACTATATTTAAGCATATACAAATTTCCAAAACATGAAATTATTCTTCTCATGCTTAAAAAGATTAATCTGCTGATACTTTTTTTTAAACATGGAGTCTAAAACCTTCTCTGTATTGCTATTGAAGTTGCTCGTAATCCCCTTATACTTGCTTTAGTTATTTTGGGAAATTTCAATCATTGTGTGCTCTTGGTGCGATTTTACCGAATTTGCGGGAATCGTTTTGGGATAACTTTAATGATGCTCCCTCCTTCTTTCCTTACTTTGTAAAACGATATGATATTAATTTTCTTTACAAAGATATTATCGCCAGGTGCTGAGATACTTTTGGTCACCATAAAATGGCGCTAAAGAGTTTCATCCGAAATGTTTCCAAAATAAGTAGTAAAATTTGGCGATTGTTTGAATTTGTGCAAAAAGGAAAATTAATGGAAGTTTTTGTGCTGTTTATGGATTTGCCTAATTTAGTTGCTGGATTATTTAACACAGTAAAAAAAGTTTTTTAAAGATTCTTTGATCGGCGATATTTTGTTTGCATGGTGAAAACTGAGAAACATTATGACGTAGTCTTCGACTTCAAAAACAGCGACGTTGAAAAAAACTGCCAAATGCATCAGCTACGGAAATCTTTCTGCAAAAATTTTGGCTATCTGCTGGTTGATTGGATAATGAGTAAGTGTTCAATCAGCATAAATAATAATAAAAACCATGAATTACTTTAAAGTTCCGTTTAAATAGAATGATCAGCCAAATCATATATTATTTGCCAATCTTGTGCAAAAATCTTACTTCACGATTTGACTTGAGAAAAGTCTTGAACAGTCACGAAAAGCAAAGATAGTCAACAATACAACAATTGTCGCTATCGACAGGGAGTTGAGATGATACACTAAATAGTGTATTGAGTTTAGGAAAGCCTTCGAACATGGAACTAAAAAGCTCATAACTCGTTTTTTATTCTACTTAGAAATTTCGAATAGGTGCTACCTTCAGCAGAAAAATCAGAGCTTTCGATGGACATATAATGTAAATATGTGCAAGTATTTTTTCATCCCTATATTAGAGAATTTATACGAAAATTGTATTTTATTGCTCTCCTAAGGGGGTTTTGCCCCCCATAACGGGACGAAAACTACCCTATGTGTTTTTCCGATGCATAAGCTATATTATCGTAAAGTTTCATCAAAATCCGTTCAGTAGTTTTTGCGTGAAAGAGTAATAAACATCCATACATCCATACAGACAAACTTTCGCATATATAATAGTAGCAAGATAGTAAGTACTTACTAATTCCGGAAGGGGTTATCTCACGAACCCTTCCAGTGAACGTGAGAGAAACAAACAAAAATACCGCATTGTGAAAAGAATTGTTTATTGTTATTTCTAAACTATTTAATAGCATCTTTTAAGTAAGAAATGAACGCAAATGTTAAGCATTAACAGCACTTTAGTTTTTCCAAAAAGTTCCCTTTGAAAATCAACTTATTTAGATAAAAGAAAAGTTTAAAAACTACCTTCTTTGCTAAGCAAATACAATCCACTAGATTTCAGGCTTTTCAAAGAAAAGCGGAGAGTTTTGGTTAAAAATTTGTAAGTAAGGGGAATAGCAGAACATTTAAAAGTTGAATTGAAGTAGTCAATCCCATCGATTTGTTTAATGTCAGTTTTCAATTGAGAGAAAAATTTCGTGACTTCTTTCGTCACGGAAAAGGGTGAACACTTCCCTTGAGCGTTCTGTTTTAAAATACTTGGAGAAACTTGAGCTAAGTTTCTTACAAGAGAAAATGGACTTAAAGTTAATGGTGTTTCTTTTATTTAATCATCATTATTAAAGTAAACAATTATGAATATTTTAAAGAAGCAAAGATAAAGTTTTGACTTAAAAACAGAAGAGTTTTTATTTACTTAGGTTAAAAGGAGTTTGTTTATAAAGTCGTCTTTAATGATGCCAAATAATAAAGAACAAAAATGAGTTTTAACTGGAGAATTAAAAGAAAGTTTTTTTAATTTAAGTTTTGACTTGGTCATGTGATTTTTGTTATTAAATTCTTGCAAAGGAACTTGAAATATGCACGCGATAATAATATCCCAATATTGTGGTACCGTTTTTTTAAACAGATTAAGGGGAAGACAAAAATAAAGACAGCTATTTCAGATCAAACTTCTTGATTAAAAAATTAATATAAAAACTCTAAATTCAACTACTTTCCTGGTTTTATCAGCAGATGTTTCTTATTATTTTACTTCTCGGGGCAAGAACGTAAAGCACAGGATATTTAAAAATCTAAGTTGTAAATTATTCTTTTAACATCGGCTTTTTCATTCTTAGGTTGTATATCTTCGACTTGTGTTTTAATCTCAGTAGCTAAGCTCCTTTCCAGAAAGAATTGTAAATCCAGTAAACAATACGTTTCTTTCAAATTTGTGGCATTTTGATTTAAGGGAACTTATTTTGTTGATCTAAAATTCTTTAGGATGTAGTTTAGAACTTAAAACAGATTTTTTGAATTTCGACGGGGTTTTCCTATGAAATTCACTGCATTAACTGTCGAGTTTTAAAGAAAGAAGCAAGGTTTAAAATTGCATAGTAATAAAGAAAATAAAAGAAATACATTTAGACTTAGAAATATATATGTACATTGTACAGTTATAACAACAAAAAAAAAAAGAAGCACTTTTCATTATTCGATTATTATGTGTAGTCAGAAATAAAGACAAATGTCTTCATGCATGGATTAAAGTGTCCTTTAAAGCTGTGTTAATTAAATTTTGAAAATGGACTATATTCAAAATAAATAAGCACAAAATCTGAATTTTCTATTTTTTTACTTCATAATTCAGTTTTTGCTTTAGAAGCAGCTAAGGTACCGAACATCAATGAATTCCAACGTGTAGAACAGAAGAAATTCGCAAAAAAATGGTAGGGGGGGGGGGGCGTCCGCATATAAAGTGCTACATTCAAGTTAACCGACCAACTCAGAAGAATTTACTAAATTTCAATTTCCTTTTTCTGAGGAAATAACTGAATCTTCTCGCTCCAACGCATAACCTTTATGATTTTAATTGAAAATTTTTGGTTTTTGTTTAAGTCGTTTATTTTCACTAACTTGGAAAAATGAATCTTACGGTTTCAGATTTAAAAAAAAAAAAGAAGAAGTTTGCTTAAAACTTAAATAGAAAAGCATTTTTTTTTTTGACTCACTAGAGTAGATAGAATGAAGCTTCTGGGGAGGGTGGAGGTTGAAAAATCCTTGCAGGCAAATAAACTGCAGTATTCTTGTAATCTTCTAGGTGAAAACTTTAGAGGGCAGGTTACTGAACTGTAAAAACGATTCAGAAACATTCCTTGAAAATAATAGGCAGCTGATGTGCCCATGTTTTGCCAGCACCATATCTCTCAAAAATCAGGAACGTTTTCCGCTAAAATTCTGTAATCCTGAAAAATTCTGAAGTCTTCCATTTTAAAGCCAGTCATGTCTCTGGAACTTTAGAGTAATCTTAAGCAGGAATAATATAACTGCTTGGCACCTTTTTGGAGCTATCTTGATTTATCAAGACAGCTCAAAAGTAGTATTGCAAACATGGCCAAAGCTAAGCCAGAATTGCAAGCAAGTATCAAGCATGTCACTTCATTGCAATTCTTACCAAGCTACGTAGTCCTTACATATTCGCTCTCCCTAGGAGTTTAATTAGCAAGGACGAGCCATTATGGAACAGATGCAGATACAGATCGTAGATAAAATGAGCCAGAGCGAAGCTCTTTTACTCAGTATGAAGGATGAGACGTGATGGAGTTGACATAAGTGAGGTCGTGAGGGGGGGGGTGGAGGATAATAATAAAAAAGAAAAAAAAGGAGTCGTTTCAGGGCCACTCTATTTACATATTTACATATATACATCATGTGTTAAATGCAGTGTGTAATGGATAAAATGAGTTGGATAATTATAGGTACCGAATAAATGAGAAAAACTTGGATAAGATTATATACATGAAGTTGAGTAATACATGAAAATGATTACATTAATACATTATTTACAATGAACGATGCCATGACATGGAGAACAAACTGTCAGACCAAACCTGGCAGTTTGTAGCAACACCCACGAAGGGGAGCTAGTGACCGAGGTCACTAGCTATACAAGGGTTGCTAGTCCTAATATGGGAGACTAATGAAGTGTGTGTGCAATGAACATAGAGTCCGACGGTAGATTTTTTCCGCCAGAGTTGAAGGTGTACAACACCTGTTCACATGAATTAGTGGGTTGGTGTGATTTTCGAGTTTCGTGAAAAAATGTGTTGAGGTATCAATGATAAAGTCAATAATGTAATTGACTCCGGAGTCATTGTGAAGGGTAGCGTTTGAAACGTACCACGGAGCCTTGAAAATTTTTCTTAACTTCTTGTTTTGAATGGTTTGAATTTTGGCAATGTTGGTTTTAGCAGCGTACCCCCAAGCGGGTATACTGTAGACGAAATCAGGTCCAATGATGGTCGTGTATAGTAGAAGTCTATTTTTAGTGCTAAGGGAGTTGGTTTTATTTAACAATCCGTAGAGGTAGCCGATCTTTGTGTTGGCTTTTTCAATGATATTATCGATGTGTGGTTTGAAAGTGAGACCCCTATCAAGGTACTTGGCAGTTTTAGAATACTGAATTAAATCATCACCAACGTAGATGGGCTTGGGATACTTTTTAAGGTCATTTATGAAGAAGCATATAGCTTGGGTTTTGCTGGTATTAATGGCGATGCGCCATTTATTGAGGTAATCAAGTATGACATCTACATACTTTTGGAGTCTATGTCTTGCAAAACTTCTGCAGTGGTCGCTGGCGAGTATGCTGGTGTCATCAGCAAAAAGACAAGTTAGGTGTTAGTCATATTTGGGGAAATCGTATGTATAGATGTTCGGTCCAATCGCCGAGCCTTGGGGCACCCCAGCTATAAGTTTGTGTTTATTATATAAACAATCCTGAATCATAATGGATTCAAGAAGCCGGTGCACTTTATAAACACTCTAAGTCAATCTTTAAACTGGGAGTTAAAACTATTTTTTACAACAGAGTAAAGTCTGCATTCAGACAACTTGTAGCAATTCAGGAAACATTTTGACAATGATACTTATTATTTCCAGGAAGTGGATGAAAACCATTAAAATCCCGAAACATTATACGGAAATAACTACATGACAACGTGCTTTTAAAATTACATAATGCAATTTGGGTGTTGTAATTCTGAAGTCGGTTTTCTAAGTAGTTTTTGTTTCATTTGGAGCATTCATTATGTTGCGCCACTAGCAACGATTTGACAAAGTATAATGAAAGCTCATCGGATGCCCTGCTATCCCCCAAAAAATTGTTTTAGAATTGGGTGAGACATTTTATTTTCTTTCTCAGTAGTTCATTTTTGCAAAATAAATGAGTTACTATGAACAAAATATCTTTTTTCACCTGACGCGAAAAACAAGAAACCATCTCTTAATCGCTGGCAGTACCTCCCAAGTGGTCTTATTAGTTACTTCCAGTTTTTTTCAGCTGCTCGGGAAGTAGATAGTGTAAAAAGTGCACTTGCGTTATGTGTTGTGTGCAGAGCTTTAAAAATTGGAATAGCAGGCGAAAAGAATTGATTTCTCGCCTGCAACGGTTGTGAGTAAACAGAATTGACATAACTCTTATAGAATTTGACAGATTGAATGCAGATAAGCTGTACATGACCTCTGAGAGCCACAGGCGTCCTACTAAAGTGTTTCTCATGTCGTTGCGTAATTGTTTCAAAATGTTAAAAGAATTTGTAGGGTAAGTTAGGGAAATGGGAAAGAATATTGCAATGTTTAAAAATTTGACGTTTCCTTTTACTTTGGTTGGTTTGAGGTAGAATATTTTGTGCACGAAGTTCAAGACTACTGTCACTGAGTTTAGCTGATTATGAAAAGTTGTTTTTATTTAATTGAGTGTTGACGAATGAAGTCATTTATTATTTTACCTAGGACCCCTTGAAAGGACAGGACGACATATCCGAGAATTTGGTTCCATGACAACTTTGGGTCCATAACCGTGTTTCTAGTATTTATAGGTATGTTATAATATTCCCTGATTGCTGTGTCGTGAGGCAATGGATGATAAGTTGAGTAAAATGTCATTAAGGTAAATCTTGAAAGATAACTTAGTTCACAAACTCAGCAAAAATGTCTCGGGAAATGTTTACTGTAATGAACCTCATTTTAAAACCTTATTTGTTTTTAATTTGTATTAATTCAATCTTATTCATTTATATAATAAAATAATTAAACATCAATGAGGCATCACATCTAAAACTTAGACAGCAGTTTTCTGCAACGCTGTTTTTGTAAAAATACTAATTTTGATCTCCGACTATTTAGGAACCAAAATGTCGGATGAGTCAGCTCCCCTTATATAGTGCCCTTACTTTTACCCTAGAAACTACGGCGGGAATGGAAACTCGCCATTTATTTACCCATGAGGCTGATAAAATAGATAATCACGCTATAACACAATCAGTTCAGCAGCTTCATACGTTCTCAATAGACAATTCAGACAATACTGAATCTGTGGCTAGGGGCGCTCTGAACTAAAATTTTTAGTTGGGAAGAAACTTCTCTATATGCCAAGCTGAATTTCAAATTTTTCAAAACGATAAAATACGGGGTTACAAACATACCTACATGTAATGAAAAGGGACATTCGTGCAGTTGAAAATTGCAATATTGAAGTTTTGCCTCCAAACTTGCTGAATAGTTAGACAACAATTGCTGAGTATTGAAACTTTTTGGAAGGTCGCAATGAACTTAAGTGACCTATCATCGGGGCAACCCTGTTTGTAGCCTGTTTGATTTTCGACATAAAAAAGCTTTGAAGTCAAAAAGCAGATAAGGTACCAATTATAATTGAAGTCCGACGATAGAATACAAGTTTAAGTTTTCAAACGTGAATTTCTATTGCTTACTACATGAATGAGTTTTAAGGTTAAAAGTTGCTGGGGTACAAAATTTCATCGCATTCCCAGGAGTACAACAAGAACTGTTATCGAAAAACGATTCGGAAACCTCCACTGCGTATAATAAACTTCTTTCCAAGTCAAAGTTTACCAGTCAACGCAAAAGTGACTATAGAATAAGTTAAAAATACTGAGCTGAGTGCAATACAACGGACATTTTTGTCTGTAAATGTAGATGAAAACATATTTCATAGCGTTGTTAGGTGAATTCAGTAGAGGACATTAAACAAAAAAAATGATTTGAATTTTGACATCCTGTATTCAAATTATATTTTTCGCAATCACGAGTGTGTTTGTGTGTAGGCGTGTGTGTTTGTGCCTATGTGCAGGCATGTGTGTGCGTGTGTGTTTGTGCCTATGTGCAGGCATGTGTGTGCGTGTGTGTGTGTGCGCGTGTGTGTATTTGTGTATGCGTTAGTGTGTGTATTTGTGTGTGCGTGTGTGGGTGTATTTGTGTGTGCGTGCGTGTGTGTATTTGTGTGTGTGTGTGCGTGTGTGTGAGTAGGTGTGTGTATGTATGCGTGTGTGCGTGTAGGATATGGACTCAACCTGGAGATGGTTTTCGCTAGAGCAGCAGCACCAGGAGGGGCCCGTCGGCGGTGGTGCTGCAGCGGGAGGCGGGGGGAAAATAAAGTCATAGGAACGCCAAAAACAGTCAAGTGAGAACAATAAGCAATGAGATTGCTCAAAAAATCTCAAATTCAATTTAAAGCTTTGAAACCAATATACAGTAGTACCTCCTTTAAGGGACACCTCTGTTTAAGGGATTTTTTTCTGGTCCCAATCACTTTGAATAGGGACCTTCATGTATTTAACCTCTCAATAAGGGACAGTCACAGGGAAAAACTACAGAAAAAAAAATCCATAAATGCATTAGAAATATTAAAATTATTGGAATTCAAGGTATACATTTTGTCCAAATATTAACTGGTAAAAGTTTGTCGTTACATTAACATGCAAATAAACAAATATGTATTCTAAAATTTTTGCTGAGACTTACATTCATGTTTTTTCCTTTCATCAATTTCTTAACATGGGCTCAGCCTCGACAGATAGTGTGAAGCCCTTGAAAAGATTTATATAGAATAGAAGTATGAAATGTACATTTTTGCATTGCAAATTACTTGGTACCAAAGAAATCCATATAACTCATTAATTTAAAATTGCTATAGATAAAAATCAGGTACAAAACTTTGATGCAACAAAATGTTTCATAAAATTTTAATGTTTTTTTTTTCCAGTTTGAATAATTCTGAATTGTACTCAGTATATATGAAACATTTTCAGTATGTAATCTTAAATGCTATTTGTTTACATCTTTTATGAAATTTAAGCGAGTGAAGTACAGAGTAAGCATCTATTCATCTGCGTCCGAAGAAGGGACATCTCTGATTAAGGGACAAGTTGCCTTGTCCCCTTAGCGTCCCTTTTTGAGAAGTTCTACTGTACTAAAAGAGTTGGCACAATGGTAACCAAAATGGCTGAAAATTGCCATTAATGTATTGAAACAGGTTAAATCTCAAATATATGCATAAGATAAAATACGTGACACTTTTAAAGAATTTACTAGTATAGAATTTAGTTTCTGAGCGCACAAGATGCACGCTTGGAAAATGCCGAACCTATATCTGCTATAAGTTCGCTAATCTTGGTTATCATGAGAAAAGCATACAACAAAGAAATAAATAAATTGCACAAACGCTCGCTAAGAGTTTCTCTGTCACTCAATCATAACATTTCCAGAACGGAAATGTCATATTTCCGTGACTTAAAAATGTATTTATTACGAACATATCACGGCATCATCTCGTTTTCTGACGAAAACAATTTCTTGTCTTCTGATCATCTGAAGACTGAAACACGCTTGAAGATTTTCTTTTCCATTGTGTGAGCCACCCTTCAGTTTTTTCTGCTTTCGGTTATTGTTTCAAATAAAAATGAATAGGAGGTACTTTAGGAATATTTTTGAAAAATGTCGACTAATAAGAATAGGCTGTTTTTCTTGAAAACGACTATTCAGCTTGGACAATTTTTCTGCTGATAGCAAAAGTCATTGAAATTAAGTTATTGTAACAAATTTAAAACAGCTGTCTCCTACATCTTATGACATTTTCATGCTTTTAATGTCATTTAGAAAAAGTCAGAACTATTCAAAATCATCACTTTTTCAAAAAGCACCTAATCCAAGTTTTTAGCAGTGATTTTATTTTTGTAAGAAATAACGAATTTTTGAAGCATTGCGATACGTGTATTTAATATATTTTTTATTTTTTTACATTTGGAAGAAAAGGATAATCTTAATCAGCTAGATTGAGCTTTTAAGAACATCTTGCTTCCTAAAGCATTACTAAAAGGTGCATTACTAAAGCACGCTGCTTACAATATTAAAAGGGAATGCTTGTATTAAAAAATATATTACAAAGTCTGTGTGTGATGAAAATTCAGTCATTTTTTTTTACGAAAAAAGTGTGCCACATTTTGTTCCACTTGTTCTAACTAGAATGTTAACTAGTTAACATTCTGGTTAAACTGAAATATATAATCCTACTCGCTTTGTCTAAAGCCCCGCCCCCTATTCGCTTTAGGTCTAATCATGTGCCGAGTGGGACTTTGGACGTGTTACATTTTTAATCATTTTTATCTAATAATAATCTAAAGTAATACGTTATGTGTAATACTATTTTTATCTATCCTTACATAAGAATCAAAAACCACTGTTTCAGAATTCAAGGCTCTATGGTCCCTCATACAGTAGTAATAAAATGAATTAACCGTCAATTACAATTGCTATAACAAAATCCCATTAGTATCTACCATTTTTTTAGCACTAAAACTGTATATAAAATAAAAGTGGATCACGCAGTTATAATGATTACAGTTGATCAGTCCTCCAATCACTGGAATTCGTGGGTTAAAACAGATGTGTTTAACCTGCGATGGTATTAAATCATGCTAGTGGTCATAAATCAGGGGTTCTCAATCTGTGGGTCACAATCCGAAGGGAGTCACGAAGCATTTTTTAGGATGTCGCGACATTATCCCAATCTTATCATTGCATAATTGAAGAAATTGAGAACATAAGAGAAAAATATCATAATTTTAGAGTAGCATAAATACTTGAGCGCAATGGTAAATCCAGGAGAAGGACTGTAGGGCTACAGCAATCTCCCCTCCCCTTCTCATTTCAGAGTACCTGATCCCCTTCGTCCTGTAAGATTATTTTAGGTTTTAGTTCAAAGACCAATCTCTATAAATTTCCACGAAATCAGTTCCGAATTCACTCCCTCTAACATCATTCAAAATCGTCTACAATTTCGTTTTTGGAAATTCAATTTGAAAAAAATTCTGTAAGAGATTCTCTAAATTCCGTCCCTTGTCTTGAAACCTGTCTTGTAGTTACGTTCTTAAGACTTAAGTTTTGAAGTATTCCGGGGAAGAGTCATGAACCCCATTCCGACCCTTAACTTCATAAAAACACAGCCAAGAAATGGGCTTTTAGGATTTTAATTTAAAAAAAAAAAAGAAAAAAAAATCCGGACGATAGTACCCTAACATATCCATTTCTCATTAAAGATCAGCTATTATCTTGTTTTTTTGACTTAAATTTCGAAAAATTTCCTTGGAAAAGTACTCGAAATTCTCTCTCCTCCCACATTATTAAAACTGGTCTAAATTTTTGTTTTTTAGAACTTCAATTCAGAAAAATTTCCGAAGGAGGGGAGCTTCCGAATCCAAACCTTTTCCCTTGTGTTTACAAATATGGCCTATAATTACGTTTTTAGAATCTCAAATTCAAGAATTTTCCGGGGAAAGGTCACCCGAACCCCTTCTCTTCCCTCAAGTTTAACAAAGATAGTCCACAACTGAGGATATTTAGGACACATCATTTTAATTTTCTAAAATTAGAGAGCATCTCCGATCCATCTCCCCCATCGTTAAAACTTGACTAAAATTTCATTTTTAAAACATCAACTTCTAGAAATTTCAAAGCCCATCTTCGAGCTTGAACCGTTCGTAAAAGTGCTTGCACCTCTCCTCCTTCGAATATCACAAGAGGTAGTTTAACTACAATTTTAGAACTACAATTTCCGAGGAAGGACCATCACAAAGGTTACACATACGACCATAGATTCTTATTGTTAACTAGAAAGCCGCCCCTCAAGGTATGATGGGTGAAAATTACTTCTACATTTAAACGGAGACATTGCCTGTTTGATGTTATTTTGATAGTTGAAATTGTAACCCTAACTCCGGTGGATTAACCCTAAACTCTAGTCGGTAGCGTTCATTGTTGAACATTTTTTCGTTTCTTCATTCCCCTGAAATGAGTCTTACCAGTAAAATTGTTAAGTTGCTGGATCGAGTTCTGCCTTGGCACAATAAAGTCTTTCCCTGAATGCTAAACATTACCAAAACATATTATCAAATTGTCATGCCGTGGCGCGAGTTTCATTGTTGAAGCACGCAGGTTACTTGATCATCGGCTGTTAATTATATGAGGATTCTCTTTCTCTGCTTATGTAACGTAATTCTCTTAGTTTGATAACTCATATGCTAATAATGACACCTCCCCCTCCTTCCCTTTAAGCATAAATCTGGACTCTCTCTCTGTCTCTTGCTATATAAACGCCCTCCTCCCAAGTTTTTGGTCTCGCGACGCAGACCCGGATCTACGTAGTTGCTGACCTCGGAGAAGAGAAAGCAGTGCACTGAAGAGGCCCGTGGCATTCAGTAGAGTAGAAATCCAGAAGGCCGTTAAAAGCCCTGCTGATTTTTTACAGGGGGGCCCAAAATTTTTAGACGCAAGAATTTTAAAACAGAAATATGCATTTAGCATTATCGAGATTATATTTTTTTTTCTTTTTGCAATGATTAAGAAAAAAAAACAATAAGCTTAAATAAATAAATAAAAAACACTTAATTTAAATAAAATATCTCAAGCACTTTGAGCTATTATGTAAAACATGCGCTGACACACACACATATAGGGGAAACATAGGGGCTCTCGAGGTATTTAGTTGGTGAAAAGGGAGTTGCGAAATGAAAAAGGTCGGGCTAAGCTAGAACTGCAAGTAAGTATCCAGCATCTCGCTTGCAATGCTGCGTAGTTAATACTTATTCGCTCCCTCTGGGAGTTTAATCGGCATGGACGATCCGTAAACGAACTGAAGCCGATACACCTTATAAATACTCTCAATTAATCTTTAAACTGGGAGCTAAAAATATTTTTTACAACAGAGAGAAGTCTGCATTCGTGCAACTTGTAGCAATTCAGGAAACTTTTTGTCAATGATACTTGATATTTCCAGGAAGTGGATAAAAACCATTGAAAGCCCGAAAGGTTACACGGAAATAGTCAGTAATGTTTCTGATTTTTTTTTTTTTATAGTGAACCTTTTGAAACTAAAATGTCCGTCCTAGACGTCAGCTTCGTTGATATTTATTACTAGCTTTTACCCGCGGCTTCGCTTACGTTGATGTGGTTTTTTTCATTCGATATAAGTTAACGGTCAACACAGGCAGAGGTCAAATAGTTACTAAAAATGGTTTGTCCCCAGTTTCGCTGACATTTCAAATTGCCTGCACCTTTAAATGTATCAAAAGGTATGATTAAAACTGAAAATCAGGGGGAAGGGGGGTTAATAAAATGTCAGCGAAACTAGGAAGACACCCAAAAAATCACACAAAATAAATCACGAAAACGTTAAGGAGATCTAAAGAAGTTAGTTTGAGTAATTCTCAAAAAATCCAATTCGAGTGAGGTCAACTGTTCATATAATGAAACAGTTTCCTTATAATCCTGATCTCCGTCAAATAATATCCAGCGCTACACCGGCTATCCAAATTATTGTATAATGTATAGCTTCTTGCCGGAGGTATCGTCCCAAAACAGGGTCAACAATCACTTCAAATCCTGATTCTAAAAATGTCCCTTTAGAGTGAGAACATCAAACCTTTAAAATCCCCATTAGAAGGAAATAAACTGTTTCTAAATAACGTAAACGGTCCTGATTACAATACCAAAAATTTCAGAGTGAAAATATCATTAAAATTAGAGTAAGGACAACAGGTTTTTTTTTTAAGTTCCCATTTAAATTAGGACAATAGTACAAAAAACTTCTCATTTCGCAAAGGGAAAAAATCCCAAAAGTCTCTATTAGAATGGTCTCTGTCAGCGTTTTCAAATTATCATTTCCCTTTGATGATCTCAGTCATGATTATTTCAAAAAATATTCATTAGTACAGGTGAGATAAGATAAAAAAAATAAACAAAAATAAAATGAAAAAATAAAAAGAAATTTAAAAAAAAAAAGAAATAAAGAAAGAACAATTTTCTCCATTGTCGCCATTAAAATAGTGACATTAAATCTACAAAATCCTAATTAGCATCATTAAACCTTAAAAATTCACACACAAAAAAGAAAAAAGAAAATGAAAAGTTTCATAAAAATTTTAAATAATTCGCCAATTCACTAACGTAGTCGCCTGGTAAAACTGGAGATAAAAAAAGAATTTGATGGATTAATTTACATTTTAATAGTAGTTTTAATGTTATTTAAGGGTGCTGTTTCACTAATTTGGTGGATTAATTTTAACTTCAATACCTCATAGTACTTAATGATCTTTTTACCAAAATTAATTTTGCGGAGTTTTTACATTTTATTGCAACTTTTGCAATGGCTCTAGCGCCAAAATTTTTGATCACTCGTCCCGAACACGTTATCATAACTCTTCCTATCAAAAAAGTTTTGGGGGGCAGACTCTATTTCATAACTTTATTTAGTTACCAGATAATTGTACGTTGCAAAAATGCCCGGCGTTGCCTGGGTCTGTAATAATTATGAGAAACAATCGCTTCTTTTATCCGTTTTCTGCTGTAACTGAAATAGCTCAAAACACACCTCTTTGACGTGATTAAAAATAGAGCTTCTTCCTAACTCATAAAAGTAAAATGGCAATAAGTATGAAGAACAAAATACAAAGTATGAAGAACAACTCTTTCAGAAACGAAAAAACGATAATAATACAAATTTGAGGAATTTCCAAAATATGAAATTAAATTTCACTTGTTTAAAAAAATTTATCTTTTTTTTTTAACATAGTCTAAAACCTTCTCTATATTGCTATTGAAGTACAAACTTTTTAAAAACGTAGCCGCCCGTAATCCCTTACTGCGATTTAAAATGTTATTAAATTTGCATTAATCGTATTGGGATAACTTAAATGAGGCTCCTCCTCCCTACTTTGTAAAACTGTGTATTACTAATTTTCATCGAAGAGATAGTGTCGCCAAATACTGAGATACTTCTTGTGATTATAAAATGTTGCTACCCGAAATGTTTCCAATAAATAGCAAAAATTTTGCAATTGTTTGAAATTGTGCTCAAAGAATGGAAGATTTTATGCTGTTTATGGATTTGCTTGATTTAGTTGGCAAATAATTTTACGTGTTAACAAATTTAAAGAAAGAACTATCAAAGAAATGGCGATATTTGGTTACATGGTGAAAACCGAGAAACAGTATTGCGTACTCTTTAGCTTCACAAACAGCGACAGTTGAAAAAATTGCCAAATGCCTTAGGTATTGAAATGATTCCGCCAAAAAAGTTTGGGTAGATTCCTGCTGATCGATTAAATAGCCAGTCAACTCAAATAAATAAAAAAACCGCATTAATTGCCTCAATGTTGCCTTAAAATGGAAAATAATCAGCCAAATCCATGTATTATTTGCCAATCTTGTGCAAAAATCTTAATTCAAGATTTGACTTGAAAAAAGCCTTGAACAGTCAGACGAAAAGCAAAAATAGTCAACAATACAACAATTGTCGCTATCGACAGG